>NC_064627.1:427567825-427872344 GCF_023864275.1 Schistocerca cancellata
GTGTTTCCCTGCAGGGACTGTGAGAAGGAGAGAAGGTCCAGCATGATTGAATTTGGGAGTGGGGCAAAAGGTGAGGCCTTTAGAAAGTAGTGATACTACTGTGCAGCTAAGGCTTCTGGAGGAAAGGTTCATGACTTTGCTTCAGGTAATTTTATGTTCTGGATTCTGTACGGTGGTAGGAGAGAGTTTTTGAAGATGGGGTAAATGTAGTACATTTGTCATCTATGAGGGATGTGGGGGAGGTTTGGAGGTTGTAGTAGAGGTACCAGTAGTCTAAGGTGAGTATAGGAACTGAACAGGTTGTAGAATATTTTTAAATGGTATTGTACATGCTGCTCTAGTTCCTGTAGGGCAATTGCTTTATCCTCTGATATAGAGGTTCCAGGACTTTGGGATTGAACAACAGGAGAATTTTATGGATGGGGTGGAGGTTTTGTGAGGAGATTTGGGTCTGATTGATATGGTTTTTCAGGACTATGTTGGTGAGGGTTAAGGACTGGAGGATTCCAAACAGATGGAGGTAATTGTGAAAGGAGAGGTTGCAGCTGGTAAGGCCATTTGTGGGGATTCCATGAGCCAAGTAACTGCAGGAGCAGTATGTGGGATTGGGATCTGGCTAGGGTTCTATACCGGTACAAGGAGCAAGGATCCACAGCAGAGGATAAAAATGTGTAAAAATATGTAAATATAAGTAATGTAGAAAGAAATCTGGAAAAAAAAAGTTTTTGACTCATTGGTCTTCTAAGTGGTTTGATGCAGCCAGCCATGAATTTCTCTCTTCTGCCATCCTCTTCATCTCAGAGTAGCACTTGCAACTCATGTCCTCAATTATTTGCTGGATATATTCCAATCTCTGTCTTCCTCTACAATTTTTGCCCTCTACAGCTCCCTCTAGTACCATCGAAGTTATTCACTGATGTCTTAACTGATGTCCTACCATACTGTAATTTTTCCTTGTCAATGTTTTCCACATATTCCTTTCTTCACTAATTCTGCAGAGAACCTCTGCATTTCTTACCTTACCAGTACACATAGTTTTCAACATTCTTCTGTAGCACCACATCTCAACTGTTTCGATTCTCTTCTGCTCCAGTTTTCCGACAGTCCACGTTTCACTACTATACAATTCTGTGCTCCAACTTATAGTCTCAGAAAGTTCTTCCTCAAATTAAGGTCTATGTTTGATACTTATAGACTTCTCGTGGCCAGAAATGCATTTTTTGCCAGTGCTGGTGTGCTTTTCACATTCTCCTTACTCCATCTGTCATGGGTTATTTTGCTGCCTAGGAAGCAGAATTCCTTAACTTCATTTACTTCATGATCACCAATCCTGATGTTTAGTTTTTTGCTGCAAATTGGTGATCCCTTGATGCCTCAGAATATGGCCTACCAACCGATCACTTCTTCTACTTAAGCTGTGCCACAAATTTTTCTTCTCTCCAATTCTATTCAATACCTCCTCATTAGTTACATGATTTACCCATCTAATCTTCAGCAGTCTCCTGTAGCACCACATTTCAAAAGCTTCTATTCTCTTCTTGTCTAAACTATTTATCGTCCACATTTCACTTCCATACATGGCTACACTCCTTACAAATACTTTCAGAAATGGCTTCCTGACACTTAAATCTATACTCGATGTTAACAAATTTCTCTTCTTCAGAAACGCTTTCCATGCTGTTACCAGTCTACATTTTATATCCTCTCTACTTTGACCATCATCAATTATTTTGCTCCCCAAATAGCAAAACTCCTTTACTACTTTAAGTGTCTCATTTCCTAAACTAATTCCCTCAGCATCACCTAAGTTAACTCGGCTACATTCCATTATCCTCGTTTTGCTTTTGTTGATGTTCATCATATATCCTCCTTACAAGACACTGTCCCTTCCATTCAACCGCTCTTCCAGGTCCTTTGCTGCCTCTGACAGAATTACAAGGTCATCGGCGAACCTCAAAGTTTTTATTTCTTCTCCATGGATTTTAATTCCTACTCCAAATTTTTCATTTGTTTCCTTTACTGCTTACTAAATATACAGATTGAATAATGTCAGAGATAGGCTAAAACCCTTCCCAATCACTGCTTCCCTTTCATGCCCCTCGACTCTTATAACTGCCATCTGGTTTCTGTACAAATTGTAAATAGCCTTTCGCTCCCTGTATTTTACCCCTGCCACCTTCAGAATTTGAAAGAGAGTATTCCTGTCAACATTGTCAAAAGCTTTCTCTAAGTCTACAAATGCTAGAAACGTAGGTTTGCCTTTCCTTAATCTATTTTCTACGATAAGTCAGTATTGCCTCATGTGTTCCAACATTTCTACAGAATCCAAACTGATCTTCCCCGAGGTTGGCTTCTACTAGTTTTTTTCATTTGTCTGTAAAGATTTCGATTTAGTATTTTGCAGCTGTGGCTTATTAAACATATAGTTCAGTAATATTCAAATCTGTCAACACCTGCTTTCTTTGGGATTGGAATTATTATATTCTTCTTGAAGTCTGAGGGTATTTCACCTGTCTCATACATCTTGCTCACTAGATGGTAGAGTTTTGTTAGGCCTGGCTCTCCCAAGGCTGTCATTAATTCTAATGGGATGTTGTCTACTCCCAGGGCCTTGTTTCGACTTAGGTCTTTCAGTGCTCTGTCAGACTCTTCACGCAGTATCATATCTTCCATTTCATCTTCATCTACATCCTCCTAGTATAGACCCTCTATATACTCCTGCTACCTTTCTGCTTTCCCTTCTTTGCTTAGAACTGGGTTTCCATCTTAGCTCTTGATATTCATGCAAGTGGTTCTCTTTTCTCCAAAGGTCTCTCTAATTTTCCTGTAGGCAGTACCTATCTTACCACTAGTGAGATAAGCCTCTACATCCTTACATTTGTCCTCTAGCCATTCCTGCTTAGCCATTTTGCACTTCCTGTCGATCTCTTTTTTGAGACATTTGTATTCCTTTTTGCCTGCTTCATTTACTGCAATTTTATATTTTCTTCTTTCATAAAGGGTGGATTTTGCGCCACGGGCCTAATCCCTTTTGATCCAGATCATGTCTTTTGAAAATTGCTTGATAATGAGGAGAGCCAGCAAAGCAACACAGACGCATGGTCTTCCACTTTTGAAGAAATGCCCAAAGAAATTTGTTATTCTCCAAATAAGCTTGGTAGCTCTCGCTGCCACTGCAAACTAGACATTCAACCTGGAAAATTAATCACTGGCTGAGATTTTTAAGGAAATGAAAACAGTGCTGAAACTGTGACAGTGCTTCTAGCAATAGTGAAAGTGAAAATGACACATCATCCAATGAAGTTTTACTGCTGAAAGAAGAGGCTTCTTTTGTTGAAGAGTACAAATATAAATGTGGAAACAAGGAGCAAACAAGCACTATGTTGGAGTGGCAACAAATGTTGGTACTATGGAAGTAAGTGTGAAATTCTTGCGTCCACACGAGAACAGTAAAAACATATTTGTGTTTTCTAATGTCCCCAATGAAGATACAATACAAAAATTGCAAATTTCAAGAATACTTCCCACACCAGTTGAGAAGAGAGGAATGTTCATTTTTCGAGAAGATGTGCTTTAGACTCAAAGACAATCATTTAAATAAATTAAAACATTAAATTAAGTGTTTGCAAGTTGATTTAGAATAATAAGTGAGAAAAATTATTTTGACCTTTTAGTTAAATTACTTTGTTTGTTTCTGTCTGTTTCTAATATTTAAGTTAAAGAACTGTAAATTTTTTTTATTTTAATTCATGCAAAATAAAAACTTACCTGTAATATATAAGATTCATTATATCATTCCATATCACTTATTCATAACAAAGGTCTACCTTAAAATGTGTAAAATGTCACCAAAATTAAATAAAAAGCATGTAGAATTTCAAAGAAGTCAGTAACTGTCCGAATTCGCCCTCTATATACTGTAACTTTGGACAGAGATTTAAAAAACACAAGTTTCTGAAAGCACCCCAATCCTTGGGGTGACTTTGGTCACTTTATTTAACTGCCTCAGATGAATATACTTACACATACACTTTCTGGTTCTGGGATATTTTATTCATTACACATATACCCTACCACTTCCATAACAATCAATTTAATCTAACAATATATACGAAAGTTACAATCAAAATAATGACAAAACTGTCCGAAATCACCCGGTTTGACGATACACTTGTGGAAACCATCCCAATCTCATCACCAGTCATGTGGTAAAAAAGTAATACACTCCTGGAAATGGAAAAAAGAACACATTGACACCGGTGTGTCAGACCCACCATACTTGCTCCGGACACTGCGAGAGGGCTGTACAAGCAATGATCACACGCACGGCACAGCGGACACACCAGGAACCGCGGTGTTGGTCGTCAAATGGCGCTAGCTGCGCAGCATTTGTGCACCGCCGCCGTCAGTGTCAGCCAGTTTGCCGTGGCATACGGAGCTCCATCGCAGTCTTTAACACTGGTAGCATGCCGCGACAGCGTGGACGTGAACCGTATGTGCAGTTGACGGACTTTGAGCGAGGGCGTATAGTGGGCATGCGGGAGGCCGGGTGGACGTACCGCCGAATTGCTCAACACGTGGGGCGTGAGGTCTCCACAGTACATCGATGTTGTCGCCAGTGGTTGGCGGAAGGTGCACGTGCCCGTCGACCTGGGACCGGACCGCAGCGACGCACGGATGCACGCCAAGACCGTAGGATCCTACACAGTGCCGTAGGGGCCCGCACCGCCACTTCCCAGCAAATTAGGGACACTGTTGCTCCTGGGGTATCGGCGAGGACCATTCGCAACCATCTCCATGAAGCTGGGCTACGGTCCCGCACACCGTTAGGCCGTCTTCCGCTCACGCCCCAACATCATGCAGCCCGCCTCCAGTGGTGTCGCGACAGGCGTGAATGGAGGGTCGAATGGAGACGTGTCGTCTTCAGCGATGAGAGTCGCTTCTGCCTTGGTGCCAATGATGGTCGTATGCGTGTTTGGCGCCGTGCAGGTGAGCGCCGCAATCAGGACTGCATACGACCGAGGCACACAGGGCCAACACCCGGCATCATGGTGTGGGGAGCGATCTCTTACACTGGCCGTACACCACTGGTGATCGTCGAGGGGACACTGAATAGTGCACGGTACATCCAAACCGTCATCGAACCCATCGTTCTACCATTCCTAGACCGGCAAGGGAACTTGCTGTTCCAACAGGACAATGCACGTCCGCATGTATCCCGTGCCACCCAACGTGCTCTAGAAGGTGTAAGTCAACTACCCTGGCCAGCAAGATCTCCGGATCTGTCCTCCATTGAGCATGTTTGGGACTGGATGAAGCGTCGTCTCACACGGTCTGCACGTCCAGCACGAACGCTGGTCCAACTGAGGCGCCAGGTGGAAATGGCATGGCAAGCCGTTCCACAGGACTACATCCAGCATCTCTACGATCGTGTCCATGGGAGAATAGCAGCCTGCATTGCTGCGAAAGGTGGATATACACTGTACTAGTGCCGACATTGTGCATGCTCTGTTGCCTGTGTCTATGTGCCTGTGGTTCTGTCAGTGTGATCATGTGATGTATCTGACCCCAGGAATGTGTCAATAAAGTTTCCCCTTCCTGGGACAATGAATTCACGGTGTTCTTATTTCAATTTCCAGGAGTGTACGTGAAATCAATCCAGGTAACACTAATATGGATTCATTCGTAACCTCTGAACAATAATGGAAATAAGCTTCTTTTGACTCCACACATAACAAGACATAAGCATCATACAGAAGGTGCACCATAAGTGATATACAGGACAAATGATGTGTGCTAAAAGGACATAGGAAGTCAGAGCTGCTCCGCACAAATATAGGTACGAGTCCCCAGTAGACTGTATGGTGGAGACCGTGCTGTGTTCACGCTTCCTAAAGGCAGCCTCTAGTGGCTGGCTCACGCTGATAACAGTTGGTGATTGATATAAGTACACATCTTCAGTGACACTACACTCTGTGCACTCTCACTCATACACACTAGTAGCAGGGTGCAACAGTTAACAATTCCAAGTCCACATAAATAGTAATTACTATTTTCATCCATTACTAAGACAACCAATGATAGTGTTTAATCTCTTTCACCAGTTAGAAGTGGAAGTTCATTAACAAATGACATCACCCACCATAACATAACCATGTCAGGGCTCAATGCTAATGGGCAATACTGAATTCTCAAGTTGACCCCAGTTTCAACTTGTACCAAGTATGCTTTCATGAGTTCATATCAGCAGATACTGCAGGCTGTTTCATCCAGATGATTCCTGTCTCCTGTAAGAAGAAGGTATTTGTGAGGTAAGTGTGGTGCACTTGTGTAATATGGTCATTAAAGAAGACCTATCACCAAAATATTGACTCTGGCGCTGGACCATGTATTGGAGGATCCTGTCCTGATACTGCACAGCCATCAAATTATATTCAAAAGTGATGAGAGATATAAGATCTATACATGATACCAGCCCAAAAATATGATAAACCCATCTCACTGTTGAAACTGTTGGGCTGCATTCCTGTGATGTGCATTGGAACTTGACTACCTCCGCAATCAGGCAACAGAAAAATAATGAACTTGTTGGTGAAGAAGACCTGACATCACTAGTTCAGGTTCCACTAGGAGTGTTCCCCTGCCCTCCTCTGTAACACATCAAAATTCTGGAGGATTTGTGCTGTTCGTAATAGAATTCTATTGGCCAAACTGACTATATGGAGATGGCTGCATATTATCCTGTTCAGCAAGTCTTCCCAGTAGGCTCTATAAAGGCAGCTGCAGTTCTGTTACATTCTTGTCAGATACTGTTTATAGGTAGTGGTCATCAGCTGGTGTTGCTAGCTGCAGGTGACCACTAGGAGGAAAACTATCAGTGTTTTGTGTCTCTTGATAGTGACTGAATATTCAAATGGTGCTTCTGTGGTGCACACTATGGATGTATGAGGAGTCAAATGAAAACTTAAGTGCAATTAAAAATTGATATTTCAGGCAGTTGTTCTGTTACTAATGATGTAAGGAAGGCCCTACAAGTAGCAGCGTACTACAGACAACTGAAATGCGGCCACGTACCAGTTTAAATTATCTGCCCCACTTAGGATATGCAGCAAAGAAGAACAACGTTCTGTCATTCCTTTTCTGTGCAGCGATGGTATGAGTCCTACCAAAATCCATCAGTGAATGAAGGCCCAGCATGGTGATTCATATCTATCACTGCAGAAAGGGTGTGAGTGGAATATAAAGTTGAGAAATGGCATGGTGTTTGAAGCAGTTCCTCAACACCAAGGTCATGCACACCACATTATGACACCAGAGTCTTCTGCAGCAGGTGAAGCCATTATGATGTAAAATCACCATTCGATGATGGATGAAAGAGCTGCAAATTTCAACATTAGTCATGGCTCAGCACATATTGTCATTCATGAAGTGCTTCTGTTTAACAGTGTCTGCAAGATGAGTATCACAGCAGCTCACTCCAGAGCTGAAAGAGTGATGTGTTTACATTTGTGAAGAACTTTTGTGGCACTTTTAAGGTGATACCTTCTTTGTGAGAATTTTTACAGGAGGAGAAACATGGGTCACTATAACCAACCTGAAACAAAGACAGTAAGCAAGAAAGGGTGCCATTCTTCATCAGCAAAATCCAAAAAGTTTTGGACATAGCCATCTACAGGGAATGGATGAATGAGTCATTGTCTTGGAACACTACACAACTAGGGCAAACACTATCACCAGTGTGTCATATTCCATTATGTTAAAAAATCAGCTTCAGCCTGTAATAAGATCAAAGTGATGTTGACTCTGACTACAAGTGCCATCTTACAGCATGACAGTGCTCATCCTCATATTGCCCATGCAACATTTGCAACTGTTGATGACCTGTACTTTGATACTCTGGCACATCTGCCATACTCACCCGACCTCATGCTGAATGTTTACCACATTTTCAGTGGAGTCCGTGCACTTCCCATGCACTGGAGGAAGCATTTTGAACAACAGGCAAACTGTGTCAACAAATGATGTGTTTGTAAACAACTTTTGTTTTAGTAGGCTCATCTCATAATAACGTTTGCATATTATGATTCTCAATAGCGCAACTGTGAGTTACAATACTGATAGCAATTCTGGAATGCAAATAACATCTCCAAGGCATGTTGCAACAACTACAACATAAAAATTCCCACTGTCCTAGTGTACCAGGGAGCAACTTTGACACAAGTGGAGGCCATTTTTCGATTACATGGAATTGTATCTGATATGGAACAGTTTATGTTGATTATATACTCATGTTCAGAAAAAAAGCAAAACACTTTGAAAAGTAGAGATAGGAGATTCATATTCAAAGGACATGTGCAATGGTATGTTCTGCAGAAATTATTAGCATTTGAACCATATTGGCCTGCTGGTTCAAGGTCAATATTGATATCATGGCACAACACTACCCATCAGTAAAATGTGCCTGCAGCTCTAATTGTTGCTATAAACCAAAGATAATGGATCAGTGTGACTTGAGCAGACATGCAGGATGCCTCGCAGATGTATGTGTGAACTGTACCACCAAATCAGTAAGTTACAAAAGAGGGTGCATTACTGGCATGAGAGAATGTGCTCATGTAAGACCAAGTGTTATGGCAGTGCAACAGGTGTGTGCAGAATGGTTCACAGAAGGCCATAGAACACAAGAAGATGGGTCTGGTTGAACCACGAAGATCAACGATCAACACCTTGTTCTAAAGGCATTTCAGGACAGTTCTGTATCCTTCTCAGCTCTGGCGCAACAGTGAAACACATCATACATTATCAAGGGTGACATTCGGTCACTGTTTATTATGGTAGGGTTTACATGTGCATTGTCCACTTCTCCGTGTAGCTTTGACAAATGTGCATGAACATGGTAGACAGCAATGGTATATGCAGCAACATCACTGCGGACAGGAAGGGCACCACACAGTGTTTACAAATGAATCCAGGTACAGTTTGTTTCAAAACGATGGCCGCATTTTGTTTTGCCACAGTGACTGCATTCACACACGGCATACAATGCCAACTTGAGACCTTATGATGTGGGGTGCTATTGGTTACAGCAACAGATCACAGCTGGTGTGTGTACAGAGCACTGTGACCAGAGTGATGAACATGAATGACATCCTGCAACCCATAGCCATATCCTTTCTGCACAACACCCCAGACACCATTTTTCAGCAAACCAAAGCAAGGCCACATATTGCACAATGAATACAAGTCTTCTTGGTGTCACAGGATGTCAATCTTTTGCCCTGGCCTGCCAGATCACCAAACTTGTCACCAGTCAGAAATGTGTGAAATATGGTGAAGTGACAAGTGCTGCTCTGTGACCCAATGCCAACCACCACAGATGTACTTTGGAACCAAGTTAATGCAGCTTGGATGGCTATACCACAGGATGCCATTTGCACCTTATACATATTGATGCCATCACAATGGATCAAGTTATCAGGACCCATGGCAAAACCTCTGCTTACTAAGCAATGGGACACACGCTGAATTGAGGCAACTGAAATGCTAATCATTTCTGCGGAACATACTAATGTGGGGATGTAGAACCACTAGATCACCCCCCCCCCTCTCCCCAATAATACTGCTGCCCTACCACAGCAAGAACAACTGTATCTTTGCCAGATCAATTCTCTGTAGTATGCATTCTATGCTAAACGCATTGTGTATACGCTGTGAGAATAAAAGCATTCATAGTAAGTGGCAGGAATGTGAGTGATTATTTATCATCATAATTACCATGCCTGCTCTCCACTACCTACACTAATATATATGTCCTTTGAATATGAATGTCTTATCTCTTGTTGTTCAAGTGTTCTATTTTTTTCTGAATATGAGTCTATAGCTGCAGTTAAACTTGATCAAACAACTGGATGATCTTTTACATCAACAGTCTTATGCTGTGTTTAAGAAAGCTGTACTCCAGCATTCTGTCCTACAACCAGACTCAAGGTTATAAAAAAAATTAGGTGTAAAGCATGTGCCAGTGACTCCCCATCCCAAGTGCTTTGCTCATAACATGTAATGACAGGTAATGAACTGCTATCGGAATAGTCTTAAAAATTTTCTGGCACTGAAGACTCTCACAGAATGTGAGGGCATCTCTTTGTGTTTTTATGAATCTCTCCCTTGACAAACTGGCATACAAACCAGATGCAGTTGCGATTGCATGCATGAATAATACAACCTGTGCCGTTGTGAATCAGATTACAGCAGGAGGCCCCAGACCGCACATTGGGACCACAGCTACTGCAGGGAGCCTCAATATGCGCATTGTGGCAGCACAGACAAGGCCCACTGGCAAAGCCACCTATGGGATAGTTGATGAAGGAACTAGACAGAATAAATGCTTGGCCGAATAGGCATTTTGACAATGATGAGATTCGAGACAATCACAATCAATGATGTGAAAAGTGGTATTGATACCACAGGCATTTTGCTGATGCAGTGAGGCAGTGCACATGCCCCTGCACATACCAAAATGGGAGCAATGGGTGCCCGTAGGTGTGCAAACTCATCTGAATTTTTCACAGCATCTAAAAGGCAGAACAAATGCTATGGTGCGAGCTGTTACAGACTTGACTCGATTACTTATCAAAGACAGAAATCTAGTGCATTTTTCCTAGTGGCCACTGGTTCAGAAATCAGTGTTTATCCAATAATCATTGCAAATATGAAGATGTTCCTTTTCTCTCCCAAACTCACTGCCTTATCAGACTATGTACTGTCCAGATCAGCTGCTTTTGATCATACAAATATTTCAGGGCTACACACATTGTCTAAAAAAGAGTTGAGATTGCTACCACCTCAATGCAGAGTGCACATGTGTGCGTTATGCAAGAAGACACTGGACTCTTATCTGCATGCAACAGTCGATCATTCGGAATTGAGAGAAACCTGCAAGGTGCCTGAATCGTAAATTTCTGAGAAACAAGGACTGTGTTCTGTGGAAATATCAATCATCCATGAATTAAAAAGAAGAAATTGCTAAAGTGCAAAGGAAAATTTCCACATCACAAAAAGAGTTGGAATGCAGATTTGAAGAACTATAGTGTCTGCATTGCACTACTGTGGTATCAGACAAATTCAGCCAACAGCTGCTGCTTGAGTTTCCTGTGCTGATGGATCCAGTATTGGCCAAGAGCAACAGAAGTCATACCACTCAACATTTTATTAGGACAACTGTGGGTCAGCTGATGGCTCTCAGACTGCAGCACTTGCCTCCTGATAAATTATCTGCAGCAAAACTGGAGTTCAATAAAGCGATCACTGATGGAGCTGTATCATGATCACATAGTTCATGGGCAGCTACATTGAAAATGGCAGAAAAGAAAAATGTATCATAGAAAATGGAGAGAGAGGGAGAAAATACAGCTGCAACTACACCCTTTGGTCTTTTGAGCACAATACTAGGCCTTTTGGCATGCGAAACATTGCACAAACTTAGCAGCATTCCGTGCTTTAGATCCTGTGTGGACTCCAGTTTATGTTCTGCTACATGGATGATGTGTTAGTATTTTCAAAAACCAAAGAGCAGCACATCGAGCACCTGTGTACTTTGCTCGATAGACTAGAGTACTATGGTGTTTTGATTAATAAGGATGACTAAAGAAGTAGTAATATTTCTTGGCTACGCTGTATCACACTATAGTATCTACATCTACACCTATACACTGCGACCCACTGTGAGGAGCATGGCAGAAGGTGAATCCCACTGTACCAGTTATAAGGGTTTCTGTCCATTCCATTCAAGAATGGACCATGGGAAGAATGATTGATTGTATGTCTCTGTGCAAGAAGTAATTATTCTAATCTTATCCTTGTGATCCCTGTGTGAGCGACGCATAGGAGACTGAAGTACGAGGGTAAGTCAATTATTATTCACAATTTAGTTATATTTTTGTTTATTTTGGGAGTACTGTCATTTTACATTGATGACACATGTTTTGTTTAATTGTTGTTATATCTTTGCAATTTTCAAGCTGCTAGGTTAGTTTTATTATCACTGCTGTGTTGTTAATCATGGCTGCTCCGCTGTCTATTTGCACCAAAGAAGAGCAAAGTGTAGTGATCTGTTTTTTGTGGTCAGAAGGTCATACCAGGGGGCCCAAATTCATCAAAGATGCATAGTACAGTACAGGAACAGTGTTTTGCCACAACAGAGTGTATACAAATGGATTGAAAAATTCCCAAATGGTCACATGAGTGTTATGCACGATGAAGGAGCAGGACAGCCGCTTACCGCCACAAATGAAGAATCCACTGAGTGTTCACGTGAAATGATTCTCTTAGACAGACAATTAACTACTGACAAAGTGGCACATTGTCTGCAAATTAGTCACGCTTGTGCCTACGAAATCATCCACAACAGACTTGGGTTTCATGTAGTTTGTGCAAGATGGGTCCCAAAACAACTCACACAGCTGCATAAACAAATGTGCTTGGACATCTACAAAAAACATTTGGATCACTACGGTAACAAAGGGGACAACTTCTTACACAGGATCATTACTGTTGATGAAACATGTATCCATCATTATGAGCCAGAGAGTAAATGGCAGAGTATGGAATGGAAACATCCAAATTCGCAGTGCAAGAAAAAGTTCAAGACCCAACCATCTGCAGGAAAACTGATGCTTACAGTTTTGTGGGACACACAAGGTCCAGTACTGGAACATTATGGGGAAAGGGGCACAAAAGTAAACAGTGTATGTTACAGTTAGATGCTTACTGCCAGGCTAAAGCCTGCAATGCAAAGCATACACTGGGGATTGCTGTCAAAAAGCATTGTGTTGTTGCACAACAATGCCCGTCCACATACTGCTGCCCACACTGTTGAAACGCTCCAGAAACTCAAATTTGAAGTACTGGATCATCCTCCATATAGTCCCGATCTTGCCTCTTCTGACTATCACTTGTTTGGTCCACTCAAACAGGCATTAAGGATCTGTTGATTTGCCTGCATTGCAAATTTGCAGTGAAAGAAGTGGTGCATTCCTGGCTCGCAGCGCAGCTTCTTTTATGAGGGCATCAGGAAGCTTGTACAATGATGGACCAAGTGCATTGAAACACAAGGAGACTATGTCAAAAAATTATGGTCATGTAAGTTTCCTATTTGATTACAATAAAATGTTATAACTACTTTGTGGATAATAATTGACTTACCCTCGTACATCCCTAGCATCATCGTTTGAAGCTGGTTCTTGAAACTTGTCAACAGGCTTTCTTGGAACAGTTTACATCTGTCTTCAAGAGTCTTCCAGTTCATTTTCCTTAGTATCTCTGTAACACTTTCCCATGGATTAAACAAATCTGTGGCCATTCATACTGTCCTTTTCTGTACACATTCAATATACCCTGTTAGTTATTAGTCCTATTTGGTATGGGTCCCACACACTTGAACAATATTCTAGAAGCAGTTGCGTATTTGATTTGTAAGCAATCTCCTTTATAGACTGATTGCACTTTGTCAGTATTCTACCAATAAAATGTAGTCTACCACCTGCTTTACCATGGATGAGCCTATGTAATCATCCAGTTTCATATCTCTATAAAGTATTACACCCTGGTATATGCACATGTGGGCTAATTCCAACAGTGACTTGCTGATATTATAGTTATAGGATAATACATTTTTTCAGTTTGTGAAGTTTACAACCTCACATTTCTGAACATTTAAAGTAAGTCGTCAATCTTTGCACCACATAGATTTGACTGAATATTTATATAGCTTCTTTCAGATAGCACTTCCTTATGGATAACTGCATCGGCCATAAAAAGCCTGATGTTACTATTAATATCATCTGACAAGGTCATTAATACACATTTCCCTGTGGTACATCTGAAATTACTTTTACATTACATCTGATGACTCTCCATCCAAGATAACATGCTCATCCTCCCTACCAAAAAGTTTGCAATTCAGTCACAAATTTCACATGATACCCCATATGGTCATACTTTTGACAATAAGCATAGGTGTGGTACTGAATCAAGTGCGTTTTGGAAATCAGGGATACTGCATTACCTGATTGCCTTGGTGCAAAGCTTTCAGTATCAATACCAGCTGCTACTCACCATATAGCGGAGATGCTGAGTCAACTCAGCATCTCCGCTATATGGTAAGTAGCAACTTTCCTTCTGTTGTATTGTTACATTCCATCCTGGATTTTACATTGTTTGAAAGCTTTCAGTATGTTATGTGATAAAAGTTTTTTTGAATCCACAATGATTGGCATGGAGGAGGTCATTCTGTTCAACATACCTCAGTATGTTTGAGCTCAAAACATGTTCTAAGATTCTAATAAAAATTAATGTCAAGGATATTGGGCAGTTGTTTTGTGGATCACTTCTACTACCCTTCTTGTACACAGGTGTGACCTGCACTTTTTTCCGAGAACTGGGCACAGATATTTGTCCAAGGGATCTACCAATAGATTATAGTTAGAAGAGGGGCCAACTCATCTGTGAGTTCATTATAGAACCTGATGAATTCAATCAGGCCCTGGAGCTTTGTTCAATTTTAATAATTTCAGCTGCTTCTCAACACCACGATACTAACATTTATTTCATTCATATTTTTAATGGTACAAAGCTTAAAGTGGGGCAATTCTTCTAAGTTTTTCTTTGTAAAGGAACATTTGAAAACAGAGTTATCCTAAATTTCAGTTCCTGTATCATTCACTAGGGACTGGACATTAATTTTGGTGCAACTAACAGCATTTACATAGAACCAGAATTTCTTTCAGTTTTGTGAAAGATCATTTGACAACATTCTGGTACAGCAGTCTTTAAATGCATCAGAAATTGCTCTCTTGACAGCTAAATGTGTTTTATTCAGCATCTCTCTTGCTACAGCCCTACGCTTTGTTTAACACCTGTTATGCAGTAATCTCTGTTTCTTTAGAAGTTTCTTTACAGTGACTGTATCCATACAGGTTCCCTCCCATTATGAACTGTTCTACTGGGTACATATCTATTCAGTGCACGGGCAATTATTCTTTTAAACTTAAGCCATAGTTCAAGTACATGCTCCGGCCCTATGGTGAAAATTTTAGGTTACTCATAGAGATATGACACTACCGATTTTTTATCCAGTTCACTGAACATATATGTCTTTCTGTTTGTTTTAGTTGCCCTTTGTATTTTGGTAATCATTGTTGCTGCAACCACATCATGGACACTTATACCAGTTTTGGAGTGGATGTGCTCAGAGACGTCATGTCTATTTGTTGCCATTAGATCCAATATATTTCCATCATGAGTGGCTTTCCTGACTATCTGTTCTAGGTAGTTTTCAGAGAATGCATTTATTAATGCTTGACAGAACGTCTTATCAAACCCACCACTAACAAAACAGTAATTTTCCTAATTAATTGTTGGATGGTTCAAGCCTCCACAAATGTTTACAGAAAGACTGGAGAACCTATGTTCAAGTGAACCAGGTTTTCTCTAATTTTTTTGGTTAAATTACAAGATGAGTCTGGTGGGTGAGAGAAGGATCCAACTATCATATTATGTCCACCCCTGATTGCCCAATCAATCTCTGTGGGAGGTATGTCTTTGATCTTACACTGATACTTCTCAATTTCCTGCAACTGTTGTTATCTGGATTGGATGGAGAGTCACCTAATCTAAAAAACCCTTGTGTGCACTCCAAACTCAGTCAGCTACTGAGTAGCAGCCTATGATGTGTAGTGCACACTTGACGTATTTAGGGGGACCATAGAATTCTCAACCCTATGGAACAGGTCCAGGAAATGGCAATCTAGCTTGTCACAGAACCTCTGAAGGCTCTGATTCAGTCCTTCCATGACTCAGAACCAAAGGGCCGTGATCAGTCTGGGAGAACAATGCTGCAAAATGTGAGCTTCATTGAAACACCATGCACAAGTTTGGTCTTCTCAACCATCTTTGCTAATCAGTGACATGAACCGAGTATGACCTCAGAACACAGATGACAGACATCGTTTGTTCCTTTGTGTGCTACAATCTACAGTTAGTTGCACACTGTTCCCTAAATGGCTGCTGGAATAGCCTCTTTAACATGTTTGAAGTGCCAACAATTAATAGACCTCTACCCTTTTGCATTTGCTGCCTCCTGACACCAGACAAAACAGGTTTCTCCAAAACAGGTGAAGTGAGTCCAGCTGGCTCAGTTTCAGTGAGAGACAGCACTTCAAACTCACTGGTTAAGGGGAACAGTACAATACCCTGAGTTCTCTCTGGTCCCCATCCACTCTGTACAGGGTGCCTAAACTACCACTGACATGCCACATGCAGGCAAGTGGACAAGTAATGACAGATTCTTTACTTTTTGCAGAGGAAACTAGATCCACAGGAGAGGATACTACTTGAGGTGCCTCTGGTACTGGTACCACAGGTACATGACTCTCGGGAGCTCTTCCAACACACTGATTCGCAACAGTGCCAATCATTTGACAGTAGTTGGGGCATTTTCCAGCTGCTTATGAACATCAACAAATTCATCCTGTGTTCTAGAACAGCATTCACATTGGGCTCCATTTCGGCTGAGGCAATGTATTACAAGGAATGAAAAAATAACTTTAAATTAAGCTGGCTGATTGTCTTTTAATCCGTTGAGCTAAAAAGTAGCTAATTCCCTGTAAGACATGAAGCAAATACATAAAACAAGATTTCTATTTAGGCAACACAAAAACCTGAGGTAAAAATTACCAGTTTTCTAAAACTTTTCAAGGTAAATTATAGTTGTTAACAAACTCAAAAACAGAGGTAATTTGTGGTAAATGTAGATAATATGGGGGACTACTACTCTTTAAGGGAAAACTAGACATAACACAATACTTTACAATATTTGCTACAGTAACTTAATTACAAACTTCCATTTACTATAAGTTAGATTATGCACATGACAATTGTAGCTACTAAAAACTGAAAAATGAACGTTTATCTGTATTGATATACAATGAAGTTCAAGGATGATGTATTCTTTGGCAGAACTATGACCCACAAATTGTGATTTGCTATGATATAAATTACGTATCCAAAACACTCGTATTGGTAACTTATGAAAATATAGTTTTGTAATCATCCAAAAATTCTTTAAAAAAACCTGTTTCTCATATAATTGTACAATGAAATTAGAGAAAGACTGTTTCAAACAAGAATAGGCCTACTGTTCTCAAAAATTTAAAAGAGCATCATTAAGTTTATAATTGACGATAACAGTAAGAGTTTATTGCAACACTCATGAATGTTGGAAATTTCTCAGTATATCACAGTACAAATGGGTATTGATACAATCAATTAAATATTATGCAGAAGCAAAGCGAATTGTAAAATAAGGAGCCTAGAACTTCAAATCGGTACATGAATCTTGTGCACGCAGTCTCAACAAAGGAAAATTCTGAAGTTGAGTTTTATGCATAAAGAAAAGGACGTATTGCATAGATTTTTCACTTAGTTGGTTCTGTTCACACTTCTACATGGGCAGGCCAAAGAAGAACACTGCACCATGAGTTTATCATGGTCAAAATCACTAAACATTGCAGCACCAACAAAGTACATTTTCTGCCTGTTGCAGTTAACAATGCATCATTCCATGTCACACCATTTCCTGAAAAAGTGACAGATTTTGTAAACATGTCCACTGCTTCTACATTTAAAGGCCTTAGACATTTCCTGGAGACCTTAAATTATTACAGAAAACATTTGGCAGAGCTACAGGAGTGACTTAACAAACTGCTCACTCTTAAAAACACATCCGGTAGCAGGAAGGTACCATAGACTCCTGAATGTACATCTGCATACAGACCTAAAAATTGCATGTTGGCATATCCTGTTCAGAATGTGCCAATCACCTTGTGGGGTGACAAGTCAGACAGTGCTGGGCCCAGTGTCACAATACATTGCAGTGAAATAGCAACATGTGCCTTTTTTTTCAAAAATCTGCCAGTGAAGCAGAAACAATGGAGTGCATTTGACAGGGAATTCCTGGCCATTCATCTAGCTGCCAAACATTTCCAACCATTCCTAGAGGGACAGATATTTATGATTCTCACACATTATAAGCCTCTGACGAACATATTCCAATATATTACTGGTCTCAAATTACCACATCAAATTCACCAAGCAGAGTGCAATGCCCAACATTCCACAGATGTGCAATGCATCACAGGGCAGGATAACATCATGGCTGACTGCTTGTCATGCAACTGTGCAGCATTTTCCATCATTAACATGAGTGACATTGCAGCAGAGCCAGATACAGTTTCCTTCAGCAGTGTCGGACTGGTCCTGCATCAACAGGCCTATACCTTGAGCCCCTGGCACTGCAAAATACAAATCAAGGGATTTGGTGAAACACTTCAGGAAACAAGTGATGTCCATTTATCCCAGAAAAGTGGCAAGTCCTGTGTTTGACACCATTCACAACCTAGTACACCAAGTGATAAGAGTTACTGCTAAGCTAGTATCAGATGGGGTTGTTTGGTAGAGAATGCAGAAATACTGCTGTTGAGGAAATCTCACCACAACTTTTCTGCAGTGGATGACTTCTCCTCTTTTTCAGGGAGATTCTCATACTTGCAATTGGATATTGTAGGCCCTCTTCCCCCTTCAGAATGGTTTTGTTTCCTACTTACCATGGGAGGCTGTCCCAGTACCATATATTTCAGCAGTGTCTGTTGCCCGTGCCTTGATCTCTATTTGATTCTCCAGATTTGGCATTTCTTGACAGGGACAGAGAGTTTGAATGCCAACTGTCTGAGGAACTATTGAGATTATGGAGATACAAATACAGATTAACTACAAGCTACCATCCCACCAGCACCTACTGTGCAGAATCCTGGATAGCTTCACTACCATTAGTAGGTCTATGACTTTGCACCGTAATTGAAGAAGACTTATGTTGTTCCTCTGCCTGTCTGTGGTGAGCAACTGAAAATACTAAGCTAACTTTTCTCACTCTTGACCCCTTCCAGTCTATTGGTTATGGAAGATGGCATATTTTTACACAATCTAAAAACTCATATGCAACTCCTCAAATCTATCAATGCATCGCGCCATGGAGATAAACAAATTTTCTTCAAGAGAGATTTGTTCAAATGAAAGTTTGTACAGATAAGAGATGCCACTGCTACATCTCCTCTTCCCCCTCCATATAAATCTCTTTAAGGCCCTTGCCATAAGTGTCAAAATGTTTATAGTTAAAAAAAAATGGTAAACAAGACACGGTGTCAGTTGACCCCCTTTGGCCAGCATACTCTAAACCATGTCAGGATGAACCACACAGTGAAAGATCCCATTGTTATATTCTTGGCATGACATGTTGGACAGGGATAGACAAATTTACCTCCCTAAATGGACTGAAAATCCAAATGTGTTCACACAGTCTGGCAGACAAATATTTTGTTGACACACCATGGTCCAGGGGCCCAGCATTTTGAAGTTCAGTGCAGTTGATGGACCAACAAATCATGTTAGTAAATATGAGACACACATTAATTGCTGAGCTACAAATCTCCCAAAAGATGGGGAAGGGTCTGATGTGTTGGAATAAAATGGAAAATCAATATGGAGTGAATGCAGGCATGATCATGAGTTAGCTGTGATATGAAAATGGGATTTATCTTTGTATTGGATGATATTATTTATGTTTTCATAATCTTTGGTAACTATTATGGTGTGTGTTTCTATTGTGTGCATTGTATCATTATTCTACCTATAGTGAGTAAATGCAATAAAATGTTGGCTACTATCATAATTGTGTGTATAAAAAGTGAAAGAAGAATTCCCCTAAACTATGCCTCACTGCTGAAAAATTACAATACACAATGACATTAATCCTCAAGGCATCAATCATAAATGACTGGTAACTATCCCAAAACTCTACCTGATAGTAGGAAAATGAGCGCTCCACATCATGAGACATCAGTCTGGTAGATTTATAGCTGGAGGTGTCAGTCACAGTTGCATGGCCATCTAGCACATTTGAGATTTTGTACGTAGTTTGATATCTACTGTTGTTTTCAAACACGTGCTTGAATTTATTTTGTAACCTTTGTGCTGTAGATCCACTGAAACTATAAGGTTTCTTTTGGTGTCATGAACATGCTGAACTGTTTCAGACAGGAGGATCTCTTTCTTTTCAAGTTTGTCAATTTGTGCTGATAAGGAAACACAAGTTGGCAGATATATATATGCCAAGTCATTTTTTAACACTGTGTCACTCAATGTTTCCTGAAGGATTCCAAGAGAAGCTGCATCATCTTTATATAGTACAATTGCTACTAAGGCAAAATCATCGAAATCTTCTGCATAATACTGCACTTTAGTGAGACAAGTTCCCATCATGTTGTTACTTGGATGGGTGGCAGTGATATGTTGGGAATTTTGGTCCTGAATATGAGAATTCTTGTCAGTGACATAACAAACACTCTTGTCCGAATAGAAATCAATTTATCCACATTAGGATGCATTACTCCAATTTCTCCACATAGTTTGTGCAAACCATGCACAATGCATGTAACAATGATCATTTTAGGATAACTAACAACAAGACCTGTAGACTTTTCTTCATTAAATAATCTTACCACCATATGCAGTAGTCATATCTTGGCTTGTTGACAGAAAACATTTCTTCAAAATCACTTAAACATTTTTAATACCCCTCAATGGTATTTGCAACTTTCCTACCAGTAGAGTGAGGGCTCATCTAATGTAACCCAGATTTTCTCATTTTCATACACAGATTGGGTTTGCTGTAGAGTAGATTGGTAATGCTTGGGAAGATAATTTTTTCTCAACATTGACTCTTCAGAAGTGTCAAGATTTGCATATTTGTAGTGCAACTTCCTTAGTATTGTATTATTCACCTTAGAAAGAGGTTTCCTGACAGACACAAATGCCATACATAAATCTTCACAGTAAACTGGAAATGTGTCAGGTCTTGCAGAAGAATCTGGAACTGCGTCACTAATTAGGGGTCATTTTTTTCATCAGGCGTGAACTGCAGCAATATATTGCTTGCCCTCCATGTGTTGTATTAACTTGGTTTTGCTGTTTAGTCTTCACTGCTTTCCACATAGTTAGTATAACAGAATGTGTCCATCTGAACTAAAATTATCCTTAAATTTTTCAACACATTACTGCAGACTATAACATGTTGTCATTTTTATTTTAGGCATTGTAGTATTACTTTGCATTTACAACTACAAAAATGAACTATCCGTGTGTGAGTTGGGAGGAAGGTGAGGCATATGGTGCAATAAAGCTCTGGACAAGGTAGTCCCTGGCTTCTAGTGTGAGCGTGACTGATAGGATGATAGACAAATCACTGCAAGCTGATATGCAGAAACAGAATAACACACACTGCATTTAGGGGAGCAGATGTTTATGTTAATATTAAATAGCTCACAGGTTCTTCCTCAGCTGAATAACACAAAATAGAAATGAAATGACCATAAAGAACTAGCATATTGATAAAAAAAACTGTAAATATTATGTGCTAATAATTGAAAAACAGGAATTAATGTAATTGTAGGAAAAATGTTTAAAATATGTATTTGCATTAAAAATGTTTATTTATCTAAATATCTGAGCTTTATTTATAATACATGCTGACAACAGAAAATTACCAAGACACTGGAGAAAGGCCAAAGTAATATCAATTTACAACAGTCAGGGTATATTTCAATTGAGCACAATTTGTAATTAGGTCATTCTCTATCTGGAGACAGCAGTCCTTATGGGATTACATTGTAATGAAAAATCAGTGACCTCATATCCTGAAGTTGTGCTAATGTAGAGAAGTTCAAGCAGACAAAAACAAAAATTTATAGCAGTGGGTAAAAATTTAGGTTTGCAACATGAGACACAGACATATGTACTAGATGAGAATAGAAGTTGATTATAGAAACAGCTATATTGATAAAATAATTTCATGTGTACAGAAAACTTGAATTACAAATGTATTTTTTCAAGATCTGACATTCTTCAAACTGACAATTGGAAACATAGGGATAAAAAGTTACAAATATATCAATAACAACACAAATGTACACTTTAACAAAGAGCAATCATGCATTTGAAATATGTATTATAGTCACAATTCATAGAAAATCCACAAGTAATGAACTATTCACAATTTATTGAGAATCCACAGATAATGAAACAAATTATCTGTGATACATACTTTCACAAGGGTATGCTGTGTATAACACATTAATTTACACAGAATCAATGAAAATTGACAGGAGGAACAATCAAATAATGTGTAAGTTTCCACGTAAATTTTTGATTTAGAGTGATTTTCTCTGGCACGTGTTGTCTGACTTGCACACAAAGGAGAAGATGAAAGCCAGCAGAAGTCCTTCAGAATTAAGAAACATGGATAGATATCCACTCATTTTCACACTCAATATGTATAGTGACACTTTTTGCACTAGCATGCCAAACCTGATCAGTACAATGTCAATTTATGTGGCTGAGAACTTGAATAATAAGCAGCACATTCACAGCACATATTTCTCACTTGAAGTACATAACCTTAAATTTTCCTTTTTCTACATCTACAACAGGTCCAGGTAAGTAGTGGCCCATGGGCCACATGTGGTCTGCTAATGATTTTTTTGTGGACAACCAGGACAGTCAGAATTTTTATGTAACAATTTATACCTTTTCTGAAATGCAAAGTTAACTGATGCATGCAATCATTTTAAAAGGTACAGCCCTCTGCTAACCTCTTCTTCCACATAGTGGCCCCTGAGCCAAAACTGTACTTTCTCTGTAACAGTAACACTTGGTGAGGAATCCAACTTTCTCTTTCGTACATTTTGAGTAGTTGATAATCTATCATTCTCCAATTACTAATTTATTTCACATTCTCCGAATGTTAAGATATGGAAAAAAAATGTCTTGCATGTTTGCTGGTTCTATTCAATGAAACTTGGACTAAAATACCATCAGAGCCGACAGCAATCATCCTAGTGAATTGTAAACCATAGGTTCCATTAAGATACTGTTACTATTGCTGCCACTACTACTACTACTACTACTACTACTACTACTAAGATACTGTTACTATTGCTGCTGCTACTGCTGCTGTTCTCTCTCTCTCTCTCTCTCTCTCTCTCTCTCTTATACTTATTTTACATGTCATTCCAGCTCATCAGCTAAGGATGCAAGATTTGTCTCATCATCCACAATACTATTTTCTAGATGGGAAGATATGTGTGACCTAGGTATGGTAGAATGCTCCAAATGTTCTAGAATGAGCATTCCTTGTGCTAAGCATTCTAGAGTTATACTGGAACATACACACAGGTGTACATCCATTTTATATATAAAAACTGAATGAGTTATGGACACCGCCAAAGGTAAATTAACGAGTTTTTTGTGGCAAGGATAATGTTTTGATCCATCATTAAATATCTGTATAAAACAAAGTAAGAAACACGCTTTTCAATTTATTAATTCATATATCTTCACCCTTTTGTTTTGGGAAGTGGTAGCGTACAGACATATGCTTGGATCCGTCATACCAGCCTTGTTAAAAATGTGTATTCTAATCATTCATTAAAAGTATTATAAAAAGTTATTAAAAAAGGAATATTTATTTGTATGGTTATAAGGTCAACTCCTATCTATTCATCATTTTACTCACAGCCAAGATCCTGCTACAAGAGGTTCAATGCAGACAAGAATAATTTACACAGTATCCAGAGGAGTGTTTCTGCACCAACATTGTTACACTCAAGACTAAACACAATGGAATTACTATGAAGGTAATGACTCAGACTTGATAGGCACCAATTGAACTTGGTTTAATTATACTAAAAATACTGTGCTTCATGTGACAGATCGACAATTTCACTGGTTGCAGTGATTATTTTGCACCACACACTACTGGAAGCAGCAGTACATAATGCAAATTGTTTATTGACCTTGAATTCCATAAATTACCTTCAAAATTTTTTTCAACTGTTCTTTCTGATCAATTTTCCCAATTATTCTAGCAATTATTCATTCTCTTCCACATCCCTATTCAAAAGAGAGAGAGGATACTAACGACGGACAGAGAATGGAAACTAGAGGTGCATCAGTATGCATGTATGGATCGTGGAGCAGGTACACAATCAAATAAAATAAAAAACGGGATCAGTAACATACATAATTTCATGGCAGCGATGTGCTGGAAAGTGTCTAAACAGCCCAGGAAGGAAAATAATCAATTAGACTTCAGTTAGTGCACTGCATAGATAGACATATTCATAGAACCATGAATAAGAGAAAAATGAAACCAGCATTATGTTTAATGAAAAAACTTCAATAATATGGAATTATGAGGAATAGTCTTACCTTCTTGTCTGCACTATATTGCTTTAGATCTGTGTGATAAACACAAGCTGTATTTGGGAATACAGTGAGGACAGGTATTCTGCATTCAACCTCACCACTAACAGAACCACAGGCTTGAAATAAAATCTGCTTAGAATCAGAGAGTATGTGTTTAATACAGTGCTTTGCCAAGGGAAGTACTTGTTCTGTGCATCTGACACCTCCCTCAGTAAACATACACTTCCGAAATCTCTGTTTACGGATAGCCATTCCTGCCTCCGTTCTTTGATCATGCAATTTACGCATTTCTTTGGCAAGACCTGAATGTTGATGGTACCTTGTAGTGGCCTTGGAAAATTCAAAATTTGGGTGTCCATGTTTCATTAGTGTGGGAAATATTTGTGAGCCCCACATTTCTTTCTCCTGTTTCTTCTGAGATAAGTATTTCCTGTAACCTTCCTTCAGATGATATTCAAGTGTTCCAAGTTGTTTTTTATACAGATATTTTAGTCTTATTAATTTACTAGAAGTGATTCTTAAAACTTCTTCCAATGTGTAAATACCTGCATTTTTTAGACAATCATTTGAGTAATTAGGAGGATGTTCTGTATCAAGGATTCCATTTGACATAATTGAATCTGTATCACTATCATATTCACTCTGAGAACTAGATGTTATATCATACCTCTTGTAAATATTATCTCTCACTTCAGAATGAATTTCCTGGTTTTCATGATATTTGGAAGTCGTCGTTTTTATGTCACATGAGTTATGATTTCCAACCAATAAATTAAAACTTGGAAAAAATGATTCAGGAATTGTTTCAGCTGTAAATAGTTGATGATCCTTTTCTTTATAGATGTGAGCTTCCACAGAATTCCTCTCAGAAAAAGACCCTTCTGACAAGTCAGTTTTATCACTCTGACTAACAGGCATATCACATGTCTTTACATATTCATTATGATCACAGCAGCGACATTTGACTGGTGTGTTTGTTTCTTCCTTTATGTCTTGCAAGTAGTAATCAAAAATGTCTTCTTTGGGTTTCAGACTCTCATAAACCTTATGCTGTTCCATATGTGGCTGCATTGTGAACACAAATTGCATTACAAGCCCATATCACCTGAAATGAAAGTAAGTGAATGTTGATGAATCACAGTGTGAGAAAGTCTATAATAAATGTCTTAACCCCCCCCCCCCTTTCCCAAACACACACACATCAAATAAAATTTAAAAGGCTCAAGTGAAACTAAAATACACTGCACTCATCCTCTGAAACTTTTCAAATTATTATTTCTCTTGAGAATAAATGTTACAATGGAGTGAGAGAGTTTTCAACAGAACAAGGAAGTTTCATTCTAGAGAGGGTCAACTTACCCAACATCATGTGCCAGGTTTCCTTAAACAGTATCTCATTAAACATCACTCTTTAAGATGCTGCAGTGGTTAAGTCACTGGAGTCACATTTGTGAGAAACAAGATTCTAATCCCTGTCCCGACATCCGTATTTAGGATTTTCTCAGTTTCCCTAAATCATTTTTGACAAATATTAGGATATTTTATTTGAAAAAGACATCCAATTTATTTTCCAAATTTTCCCCAGTCTGAGGAACTCTAATGGCCTTATAATCAACAGAATATTAAACCCTGAGTCTTTTATCATTTTAAGAAACATCAAGATTCATAAACAAGGCTGAAGTGGTGAATACTTATTTATTCTAAATTGAATAACGTGGGACTGAAATGCTGAAGTGAAGTTAAGGTTCCAAATAGGTAGTTTGCATTATTTTACCCTCCATTAGCTATTAAATTTGTCTAGTGTAGAATAAAAGCAGAAATGTGGGTGATCTATGAAACATTTTCATTTGAAAATCTAATGATTATCTTACTAGATATTTGAAAAAAAGGGTCAGAATTTTTTGAGAAGAGGGTTGTTTTCTTTCTCTCTCCTCATTTCCTTTATTTTCCATGCAGATACATTTTTCTAGCTTGGCAATTATGTGTCTATGGCCATGAAATATATTCTTTGTATGAGTAAACTGCTGTTAACTTCCCACATTAGAAGCTATAGTTAGTTGGCTATAGATAAAAACATCAAAGTTTTGGTAAAGATCAGGATAAAAATGATGAAATCTACAAATTTGCTAACAGCAGCTTCTCACTAGCATATTTTTTTGACACCTGCAAGAAATAATAAAAATGAATGACTGTCAAAATTTTGGTTGTTAAGGTTCACTGCAAGTATTTTTTTAAACGTTAAAGTTACTCATTTTCAGTCTATGAAGAAAAGCTTATAACCTCATAGCAGTGGTTTGTACAGCACTTCCTGCCTAGCAGGTGCCTCAGCAAATATGCATATGTAGCCATGACAAGATAACACAGTGCTGCATAGTGTGGCATCCAAAGTGCACACAAGTGAATTTTAAGTGCTTAAACCTTACCAAAAATGTCTCAAATCGTTAATATTTTGAGTAACTTGTGCTTCATATCAACAGCTACTTGCAGATGTAATTGTTACGCAAGTGAATAGTACAGGAAAGAAAATCAAAGCAGTGTATGATATTACATTACAGGCAACACCCATCAATCAAGACTTTAATTTGCTAACATGAAATATTTTATAACAGTCCCTGTAGCACATTTCTTATGATACTTTTTGAATAATGTCTATTTTACTAACAATGATACAGTGTCTTCTTTATTCCCTGAAGTCATCATGAAATTGCAGATTGTCTATTGCATGATGAAAATAAATATTTCATTACACCAGGCACACCTGATAAGAGAAAAATTAATGATTGAGGCACTTCACAGTAATTACTGGTTTTATTTAGTCAGAGTTGGGATGGAGTTAGAAATGGGCATGGTCTTCATGCTGCCTAGCAGGCATGCTTGATAAAATTTGTAAAACCTGGTGATGCAAACTGACAATGCGCAAATGACTGAAGTTTAAGAATAATACTGTGCTGATAAATCTGAAATGACAAAGGGCTGTCAGATATTATATTGGCAGACAATTTCCTGAAAAAAGGCATACGCTGTCAAAAAATTTCTTTATCGAGAGGCTGAATCACACTGTAATAACACTGGCAGAGCTGAAAATATTTGACTGCACAACACACATCACAACTCACACCACAACTATTGTGCAAGGGAAATTAAGGAGAAAAGAAGGAGAAGGTGGGAAATGACATGGAGTGCATGTTCCAGTGAAGCAACATAAAAGCATGGGGGTTAACTTTCTGCAATACAAACTATTTATTAACAGAGACGTTTCATATAACAAAAACAAAAAGGGCAGTATGTGATCTGCACACAATTTAGGTGTGCTTACACTGAAAGTTCTCAGATTCATTTCTGGTACAAGACATGGAGGCGGGAGCCTTCACTAAAATTTACACAAGTTCAAAAACCCACCATAAGCACTAAAAGTTTGTCTCTAGCCAAGGCTGTGGGTAATGGTGAATAAAAGTAAAGGGGAGATGGTGGCAAGGCACCATCACATGTGCAGGAAGATAAAAAGCTGTGCGATAACTGAACAGGCTGGTCCACATGTGAGTTTGGCACTGGTACAAACCAGTATAATGTACAGGGTGTTTATGTGTGCCCCTGCACATGGAATTAATGGCCTCCAGAAATCAGAAAGTGGATCTAGAAAGTGTCTCAGGAAAACTAAATGGAAAACAGTGTGCAAGCCATAAACCACTGGGTTGAGACTGCTCAGGAAGCTATGGCACTCACAAGCTATCTGCCTGAAGCAATGTGCAAGGCTGAGTCACCTGATCTGTCCTCAATGGGTCACTGTGCAGTGGTCTTTGGGTCCTTATTGAAAGTGCAGGTCCTGGATGAAAGCACTGGTTTACAGATGTTAGCACTGGTTAACAAACAATAGCACTAGCTCACAACAAAAGTAGGAGCATTTGCTCAGATGCTGCATTGACCATTCATCACTGGCAGATGCTGGAAAATTACTCATCTTGCACACAGGTGGGAATTCCAGGTAGAAGCACCAGCAGCCAGAAGGCAGCAGTGGGGGCAAGTCATTCCAGTTGGTAGGTGTCCACTTGATGCAGGTGCTTTGGAGAGCATCTAGCTGCAACAGCAAGGGCAGACTGGAATCTCACAAAATTTTAGAATTTAGGAAGGCACCACACAGTTCTCCCTCCTGCAAGAGGACATCAGACGAACAACGCCTAATGTGGGTCCTGAGAGTCAAACACTAGAGTGGGTGCTGCGGCAGGGAACATCGGCATCAGTGGTATGGGCAGGTAGCAGGTAATGTCTACAGCACCTGACAGCTACTGTGTTGATGGCTGCCTTCTTGACAGAGGCACATAGCAGCATAGCATGTGGTGGGGTAAACAGCCAACCACTGCCATCAGCTGGGGTGCTGCATTGGCAATGGCAGTGTATGACGGCAGCATTTTGTGCGTGGCAGCTTGTCACAGTCCAGAACACATGAGGAATGACCAGCAAGATGATGCACTCGACTGTATGGCTGCAGGAGCACCTGCTGAGGTGTGACGTGGCTGGGGCTGCAATTCGGTAAACAATATGGTGCATGATAGGGCAACAAGTGCGGAGAAGACATTGGAAAGCACGAGGAGCTGTGACCTGCTGCATCTCACTGAGGGGTGGGGGACAGGCACTCAGCCAAGCAGGGCATGTACAGTTATGCACTTTGTGGCTGACATGTGTGACAGCAAGTGTTGCTGTTGCTGTCTGCTCGATGTCCTAATGAGGTGCTGGTGTGGTGGCAAGATATGGTGTTGGCTTGGGGGTACTGGAAGAGCATCACCTGTGACTCCATCTGGTGGCAGCAGTGAAGCAATGGGCAGGGAGATCTCAACTCTGTGAGTGTATGGGTGTCATTGAGGATGAGCTTGTATTTTCTGCAACTGGTAGGAACATTTTTCAAATGTAATACTGAAAATTACTCTCTTTCATTTTTCCAGATGTTGCTACATTGATTACAAGAATTTTCCAACTAATGTTATGATGATGCAGCATGAGACATGAACTTCCACACAATTATTCACTGAACTGAGTTACATTCATCTGCATACAATTGCACTTCATACATTCCACTGAATCTCACAGTACATGCTGTGTATAGGAGTAGTGCAATACCCTGGTCTGTGCTGGACCCCTGTTTACACTGGTGAGCTGCCCTGGAGGCAGTCTGCCTATTCATGACAAGGTACAGATAAGCTAGGAGTGGCTGTACAGTTTGTCAGCAACATTGAGCAGAACTGCAGTATAGACAATAAATCTGCTGACAGGTCCTGATACAGTGACATAATAAACATGTATAAACCTTATACATTTAAGCACTTGATGCAGCAGTGATGCATTCATGCCAGGAGAGGGAGTTTACCAGCATACTGCCCTGTATGTGTTTGCAAAGCACATGCCGTGGTATCCATGAATTGCTGCATCTGCTTTTTGTTAAAGAGAGAGACAAGACTGCTGATCTGTGGTGATCTTATAACACAATCTGACACACAGCCATCTGAATAATAATGCATACATATGCTGCAGAAGCATTCACAGTGGTGGACAAACACTGGCAGTGTATTATCACACTTCAGCCACATTGAGGTGGTCTGAATAACAATAACATGTGCATGACATATACTGGGTGTCTCTCCTATGGGTCATCAGGTGCATTTTCTATGGTGTTTTGGCAGATATTTGCAATTTTATTTTTGCAACCTGTAGCTGGAATCAGCCCAAACAAATCCTGCTCATCACATCTCACACACAATGCCCAGCACTGCTGGAAAGCATTGGTTTATATGCCATTACATAAAAAATAATTTTAAAATTGGGAGATGAAGATACAGATGACAGGAAAGTGTGGAAGGCTGGACTGAGTGGGCCCAAGGACCAGCTGCAGTTTGTGTGGCCAGTATAACAACATGGTTATACACCCTCGTTTGACAGAATGGTCCCAAATTAGTCTTGTGCATTATTCATTTTATCAATATGTATTAACATTAACAGTAAAACATAAAGAATAATCAGCATTCCAGCAGTGACTGTGCAGTGCTTCTGTTTGGTGGTAGCAGCCAGTGCAGGCCAGGGTGGTGCTGTCACTGCTGGAGTACTGTTTAGTCTTTGTGTTTTACTGTCCCCGTAAAACATGCTTAGATAAACTGAATATGCACTAGACTGATTTGCGACCGCTATGTAGAATGGTATGTAAAATTCCATTTTAAAAATCATTTTGTTTGTAATGAGAAACAAACCGATGCTGCGTGTTGTATGAAAGATGTGATGATCATTATTTACTTGGGCTGAATCCAGCTACACACTGCAAGAAGGAAGATGCAAAATGTGCCAAAACATTAGAGAAAATGCTCCTGATGAAGTCTTGGTGGAGACACCAGGTATATAATTACAGTTAATTCACCAGCACAGCAAAATGTAAATATAAGCAGTGCATTAGTTAAGAAGAACTCATCACACACCATGGATAGTGATACCTTTAGACACAATTCTGGAAATACAATAGCTCCAGACAGTGTTTACATTAAGAATTTATCACATCCTGCACAACAATGCATTTAAGACATGCTCGTGTAAATATAACAGGTCCAGACAGTGTATTCGTTAAGAACTGTGATACAAAATTTAGTACATCGTCTAGGAGTGTGCGCCACTGAATCATTATCTGCTCTGTGAAATAGTAGTGTCAATAAAAGCATGTCTGCACTTGCAGCAATGTCATTCCAGACAGTGTGTTCCTTAAGAATGCTGGTAGAAAATTTATTACATCATCCAGGACCATGCAGCATCTGTATCAGTACCCACTCTGTGAACCAATGTCATGTCTGAGCTTTCAGTGATGTCAGCATCCTCTGCTCTGATTGGTCAAAAATATGCTGTCAGCATTCTTTGCTGTGATTGGTCGAAAATATGACATCAATGTCCTCTGTTTTAATAGTTCGAAAATACAGTGGGGAGGAGGAGTGGTAGCCTATTGGTCAGATTTCATCCCACCACTAAAGCTATCTCCCTGCCTAGAGGACTATTAATAGGCTCACTCCGGGACGCACATCAGTCCTGAACAGACAGCTGACAGAGTAGCAGCTATGAAGTGAAAGCATTCTGTATCTTCTTCCTCTGATGGAGAGATGGGCAAGCACTCCCATACTGGTGCTGATATGCACCACAAACTATGCTTCTATGTACTTGTTCCTTGTTGTAAAGCACCAATTTGAAGATTTCTGCTTCTGTTGCAGATATTAGCAGTATACTGCTGCCATTAATGGGGAGCGATATGCTCAATTGTCAAATCTCTGGCTCGCAGGAGGAGGAGGAGGGGGGCGGGGGTCATCATTGCCTTTTGGTTCAAGACTTCCAGAACGAGCACCATTAATGGGAAAATACTGCAGTTGTAAATACACATCCTTGCACATATCTCTGTGTGTGAATATCATGGTTACCTGAATAATTCTTCTTCTTCTCTGTTGTAAAAATTTTTAGCACTATTTCAGATATGGGTATGAACACAGTTAAGCCCTGCAGCCCTATTCTGTATTGTTCGGTTGCTCTGTCGATCGGATCAGTAGGTGGTACCACATTCGAGCCTCCATGTAATTCCATAAGCTGTTCAGTAGTGAGTCGGTATGGCTTTCGAGGTACCAAGGTGGGCCTGTGTTATGTTGCCATCTTTTCTTGTGCCAGCCAATTAAAGGCAAGTGACCACAGCTGCGGGCATGCTCACCCAACGACTGTGCATGCAGCATGGTGCACCGCAGTGCACACGGCACCCCACACATGAAGCAGCCAGCCAACACAACCACCAGACACACTATTCCCATTATTGCTTTTGAAAAGTGTGTTTACAGTCAACAGTATTGGTCATATAAGACAACAGTGGAAGTGGTGGAAGGAGATAAAAAGATTAGTGTGTTCACATCCCAGTGACACTGAAATGGCTTTGCATGTTGCCATTATCTGTCTGTTGTCTATTTGTGCTACATTTGAAACAAAACCAGACACTTTATAATGGACTGGTTTTGACCAGTATGTCTTGCCTTCCTCAGAATAGTATGTCTTGCCTTCCTCAGAATAAGTACTTGTGTTAAGAATTTGATGACTGAAAAGATTGTTCAACTGATTTAGTCATTTCAGGACTTGCTAAATAAATGTACTTTCAAGAGAAAAGAGGTGGCTGCACCTCTTCCATGGCTCTTATATCCAGCCACAGCGCCTCAATCAAATTACGGGCCGCCTCCCTGCTTAGTTAGTGCTTTATCACAAAGTTGCTCTTGGCCATTTCAAAAGGGTTCATCTCATGGCGCAGATTGTGTTGGCAAGTTGCATGGCACCACATTTCCTCAAGCTTCTTGCCTGCTTTGTGGCTCTTACCTTCCGCTTAACAGTACTGTGTGCACCATGTCCACTTCCCATGCTTATCAGCTGAAGTGCATGCATAACAATATTTATGAACTTGCTTTCCACTTGGATGTGTCCCATTGATGCTTCAATAAATCATAATCACTACATCCAAAACTAAAAATCACTCAATATTTCTAAAATAACATATTTTCTACATAATCAAAGCATATTAAATGGAATGAATGGCTTTACTATCACCTCACCACCTCTTAGTACAGTAGACAAAAAATTGGCAGGTGGATCGATCAGTAACAGGCCTTCAGTGGTGTACAGAATAGCAACTTCAGCTACTAAGCCAAAAATGATGTCACTACCGAGGCTAACCTATGGAACCAAACAGTATGGCTGATACAGAACAGAGCTACAGTCCTCTTCCTCTGGCTGTTCAGTCCCACGATATGGCCACTCTGCAAATTGATGCCTGGTGTGAAGGTGGTACAATGGCTACACACCATGGTATGTGCCAAGTGATAATCCTCCTCCTCCTTCTGGATGTGCTTATATTTTCTTATGCATGATACATATAAAGTACCATCCACTTTTTTAAAAATAGAATTACTGAGGGCTGGTCAGGTCCCTGATGGGATCGCTAGCACTCGTGTAAGTTATGCTGTGGGAGCCATTGTGCCATTTCAGCCCTTAGCTCCTAGGATAGACTCATACTGGAAATGAATCTATGCGTATTAATTGACAAATATTTTTCTTCTTCTTCTTCTACAATTATTATTACTGCTTATGTCTAAATGTATTGCTTATAAGTTGCTCTTGTTTCAAGATGCAGTTGACAAGGAGTATGAGTTGCTATAACTCCTTTTTCATCCATTGCCTTGCAGGGATTGTATTGTATTGTATTTTTTATTGGTCTTGTTGTCTACATAGCAGCTTATGCATTAGACATTGGACAAGTCAAGTTATAAATATACAGGCTGAAAGTCATTACAAGGCATACATATTTAAGGTTACAATAATACACTTTACACGTAAGTATTTATATAATACATTTCATAAATTTAAATATTCTTCAATGGAGTAAAAGCAGTGATGCTGTAAATATGACTTAAGAGATTTTCCAAATGTATTGACCTCAGTGACAGCTTTTATGTTTTCAGGAAGTTTGTTATAAAGCTTAACTCCCATGTGAAAAGTACATTTTTGGCACAGTGCTGTGCTGATTTGAGTCATATGTAAGTTTCTGTTTTGTCTGGTAAAGTGCTCATGTATATCACAGTTTTTTTGCGGTCTCTGGTCCTTGCCTATTACATTTAATTTAAAGAAAAAAAGGGTTTCCATAATGTATACACATGGTAATGGAGGAATAGCAGATTTCTTAAACAGGGGTTTACAAGAGTCTCTAGGCTTGCACCCAAAGAAGATTCTAATGGCCCATTTTTGTAGTTTAAAAGTGCTATTAGCTGTTTTAGAGTTTCCCCAGAAGGTGACCCCATATCTAAGACGAGAATGAAAGCACGCATGATATGCATTCAATACTGTTTTCTCACTACAGCATGATTTTAATGAACAAAGAAGGTAACATGTTTTGCTCAGTTCTGCATTGAGATATTCAATATGCTTATTCCATCTGATGTTACTCTGCAGCCGAAGTCCTAAGAATTTGGTTTCAGTATTGTTACCAACTGGTTCATCATTGATAGTGACTGATGGGATAAACATGTCCTTGTTAGGAACACTGTGGAATTTTAGAGCAATGGTTTTCTTACTGTTTATTACAAGCTGATTACTCTGTGCCCAGCTGCTAAGTTGTTTCGTGACCGTGTTTACTGTCTGCTGTAATTGTTCATTGTTGTCTCCTTTTAGTAGAATCGTGGTGTCATCTGCAAATATGATTGTTTTGTGTGCATCAACATTTAAGCTTAGATCATTTATGTACAGAAGAAACAGAAGGGGTCCCAATACTGATCCTTGGGGTACACCACATTTAATTTGTTTATAGTCAGATAAGTGATTAGATACAGTTTTTAGTTCAATATTTGTGTGCTTGATACACACTGCCTGCATACGATTAGTCAGAAAGGAACTGATCCACTTGTTGGACAGACCTCAAATACCATATCTTTCTAGCTTTTATAGCAGAATTTTATGGACCACCATGTCAAAAGCTTTTGACAAGTCAATAAAGACTCCTATTGTTTCCTGTTTTTTGTCCATCAGGTTTAGGATGGAATTGATGCACTCATAGACAGCAGTTGTCGTTGACCTCTTGTTTCTGAATCCATGTTGTTCATTACATAGGATGCTGTTTTTATTTATAAATTTCGTAAGTTTCTCATACATAACTTTTTCCAGTACTTTAGAGATGCAGGAGGAAATTGTGATGGGTCTGTAGTTATTTACATTGTCTTTACCCCTTTCTTATATACAGGAATAACTTTTGATGTTTTCAACACATCGGGGAAAGTGCCTGCCTGAAGTGAGCAGTCGCATAAGTGAGTGAGTACTTCAATTAGGTTTGATGCGGTCTTCTTTAACATTGTTGTAGGTATACCATCAATACCTGCCGATCTGGAATTTTTTAGTCCTTTTATTGCTTTAGCTACTTCATCTTGTGAAACAGAACAGATGTACATTGATCCTCTACATGCACTTATTTTATATTCATTTGCCTGGGTGCTCTTAAAGTTTGATTGTAACATATTATCAGCAACACCTGTGAAAAAGTTGTTAAATGTGTTGGCTACTTCTAAGGGGTTTGTTACTTTTTTTATTTTTATGTGATAGTGTTATATTTTTGCAAGGTTGTCTGTATTCTCCACATTCTTTTTTTATAACACTCCGCATAGCCTTTGATTTATTAGCTGAATTATAAATGATTTCATCATTATGCATTATTTTTGCTGCTTTTATTACTTTTCTTAATATTTTGGAGTATTTTTTATAGTATGCGCGTACTGCAGGTGAGGAATTTTTTGAGTTACATATTTCATGAAGTACTCTTTTCTTCTGGCATGAAACCCTTATTCCCTTTGTGATCCAGCTGTTTGTTCTAGAGTTCCCCCGTATGGTTAATGTTTTCAGTGGGAATGAAATTTCAAAGAAATGGGTTAATGTATCATTGAAAGTGTTGAATTTTTCAGTTATATCGTTCATTTTGTACACTCCTACCCATTTTTCTTTCTGTAATAAGTAGTTTACATTATGCTGATTATAACTTTGATATGCTGTTCTGAAAGACATGTTGTTAATAATACTGCCTTGTACTTTTATGCTTAATATTTGAGCAAAATGATCACTAAAACCTGCATTGAAAATTTTTAGTGAGGTGTTGTGTAAACTCTTCTTGATTAGAAACTGATCAAGAGCTGTTTGGCAAGTTTCTGATACTCGGGTAGCAGCTTTTACTTCAGCTTGTAAGTTGTAGGACGTTGCAAGATTCAAAATGGTCTCCCTATTTCCACTACTTGTGAGGAAGTCAATATTGAAGTCACCACAGATTATCAATCCACAATCCATTTTATTTACTTTATTTAGCAATGACTCCATTTTGTTTAAGAAAAGTTCAAAATTCCCAGATGGTGATCAGTAAACTGTAGCAATAACCAGGTTGAACTGAGTAATTTTTATAGCTGCAATTTCATAATCCTTTTCGACATTTGCCCTAGTTAAGTCAGGTAGTGTAATAAAATCTACATTATCCTTTGTGTAGATTGCTACCCCACCCTGCTTGCTGTTTTTCCTGCAGTAGTAAGCAGCCAACACAAATTTGTTTATTTTCGTATTCTGGATTAATTCTGGGTTAAGCGAGTGCTCAGAAATGCATAACACTAAGATATCATTAAGTTCATGTGTTAATAGTATGTTAATTTCATCAGTCTTATTATGCAGGGATTGCACATTGTGGTGATAAATTTTTAGTTCGAGCATATTCACGATTTGGTAATTGGGAATCATATTTACAGCATCACATACCTCCAGTTTAAATTAGTAACGTCAGCAGTGTTGTATTTTCATTCTTCTTTCTTGTTTATTTTGTTTTCCTCGCTGTTGTTGGAAGTATGTTCAGGAAGCTGATAGATTGTTCTATCCCTTACAAGTCTGTCTTTAATTATTTCACTAACACGATCACAAACAAACCTTTTCCCTTCATAGTTCAAATGCATTCCATGCTTCGTGTGCAGATTTCGATGCAGCTTGCTTATGTCCAGTACATCGCACTTAGCGTATTGAGAACACAGTTTTCTTATTTTAATGTTTGTTTTCCGAATTTCTTTGTATACACACGAACTATAAATCAGATCATGCCTATGAGGAAGTGTGGCAACTACTGTGTTTCTGCATTTATTAGCTTGTAAAAAATTCTGCAGTGTTTTCACGCAAACCTCTGCCTCATTTTTTGCCACATCGTTTGAACCCATTATGCAGACGATAAAGTCGTTATCTTGCATTAATTTCGTCTGATAGTTAATGTCTACAACGTTTTTACATCCCGCTTCCGGTTTCACTACACTAGTCACTGCTATGTCGCGATTTTTCTCACGGAGCATGCTGGATAGATTGCTGCCATGACTGTCTGTTAGTAATAGTACATTACTCTTTTTCCCTGATGATCTGTGTTTATTGTTGACATTATTTGAAAAAAACGCTATTCATTTTCAGTTCACTGACTTTTTCAAGATCACGATCATTTGGAGAGTCGTTATCACAGTCACTTGTTTGCAAAACATGATATTTGTTTTTTTTCCGAAAATGTGACAGTTTTAGCAGACTTTGTTGTTCTTTTTGTAGTTGTAACACTATTTTTGTACGACACTTTTACCCACTCAGACGATATATTACTTTTGTCTTGCATCACTTCACTTAATGTTGGCTTCGATCGTAGATCACGGTTTTCTTTCTTTCTTGAGTGAGTGAGTGAGTAAGGAACTGACTATGAATTGTAAGCTAGCAATTCGTTCTTTTAGCGTTGTAATTTCAGTGTTACAATTCTTACAAACTCCCTTTTTAACAGCATAACTATAACTATTTCTCAAGTTAGAATCACAGACTTCTACCCTCGCGGCCATCTTGGGCTCCTGTCGTAGATGAGTACATATGTATGTAGTAGTAGTAATTTATTCTTCTTCTGCAATAATAATTCACATTTGCATGCTTTGTTTATGCAATATCATTATTTCTAGGTTCTATTGACAACAATGAAGTCATGAGGAATGGGTTGAGCTGCAGCAGCAGAAATCAAGCCCCCATGAGTTCACAAGGAATGGGACCACCCCATTGTAGATGAACAGATGCATAACTAATTCACTTTTCCTGCTTCTACAATAATTTTACGCTTACTTTCAATGCTTATGAGATGTTTCTTCTTTTTCCTAAGTGCACTTGATAATGATATCAGGATGAGAGATGATGATGATATTGAGACAATGTTAAGAAGCAGTACATGAATTGATGACAATGTGAGGGTCATATTTAATGATGCAGACATATATGAATATATCTGTAAGTAGCAGAAATTATTATTTACACTATAATATGATTTTTGTTTTTGAAATAATTACACACACATAAGACAGTTATCAATGTTGTTTCTTGCAGGAATTTTGGAGTTGTCTAGAGGCAAACTTGCAGTGGCAGCAACAACAGCACCCCCTAGCCTGACAGAGATGTACCCAGTGTCTTCAACTCACCTGTGACCTTCACTATATCCAGTGCCATCAGCAGCATCTTGACCATGCCTAGAATTGTCAACAGCACTTTCACCACATGTGGGCCATCAATTGTGTTTTCACCATATCTGGGGCCAGCAGAAGTGCCTTCTCCACATTCGAGGCTGTCACTGCTGAATCTGGGGCCATCAATAGTTCCTTCATCTCACCCAGAGCCTTCAACAGCTTGTTATAATCACCAGCCCACTAGCAGCAGCTCCCTTGCCCATCCTACTGGTTTAGGACTGCCCCAGGTCAGTTGCACACCAGCATTAACAACTCTGTTGTTTCAGCCACATTTAGGGAGCAGATCTCATATACCTGCATAGATAACTCTATTTTGGGCCACTGAGACCCATCCCTATTCCTTAATGTGTGTACACCCATTCTGGCAAGGGAGTTACCTAAAATCATCATTGATCTGTGACATCCTAGCATTAAATGTGGCACAGTGCTTTGCTGTGAATTAGTGTACCCCCCAAAGAAGAATGTGGTGCGGAGGAGAAATCCATCATCGAAATCTGTGGAGAATTTGGCACAATATCACAGGGAGACTGAATCATTGATTGGTTCCATGACTTAATCCCAAGAGTCATACAAGGGGCTCTGGTATGACATGCAGCCATATACTCCACTTGTATGTCCACTCACATATTTGTGACACTAGCTATATCAGACTTCCAGCTATATCAAACTAGCTATATCAAACTTTCAATGTATCTAGCTGTTAAACAGGCCTCCATTAATGCCCAAAATCTCAAAGATGAGTTCTGCTTTACTTCATCAATACTGGCTTGCAAATGAAATTATGCTGATCATGTGGTGCCTCCAAGCACATACGGAACAGAAGATGTTTGTGTAGTTAATAACTTTGATGGCATTGATTTCCCCCATTAAACTTCAGGATATACCTAAATTTGAGATGGAGGACGTAATCTACCTCTACCTCACATAATTTCTTGATTGTCACTGTCTTTATGATTAACTCTTTTAATAAGCTTCGAGAGGAGTAAGATTTACAATAAACTTTTTAATTATCTTCTTTTCTCATAGTTGGATCCAGTTCTTCATGTCTAGAGACTTATTCTTGAAGCTGAAATTTTTGACATTATAGATTCTCATTGTTCCAACTGATGTAATTAATTTCAAAGTAAGCCTCTGCACATTTTTTGTTTTCTTTGCAATAATTTATCCTCTCACATTTTTCTATATTACACTGTCTTTTGAACTTTCACATTAACAATGCTGAAAATTACATTGTCATTCCAAATTTCAAAAACATCACACCAGAGGCATGCCCATTACTACTTCACTCTGTGAACAACAATATTCCAAAGAGTTTACAAATTTTCTTGACAAATGAATTTCTGTTAATTAATATTATTGTTTATAAATGAATCCAGAAATTAATATAAAATAGTACCAAATTGTGTAATTAATAATAAAAATTTTAAGTGTGCCAAATATTTTGTAATTTCAAATATTTCGAGTGCCTCCACACTCCAGTGGTGCATTGTGAGGGTGGCTCCACTCCCTCCCATACAACCTTCAACCTTCAAAGAGTGTCATATACCAGAAATGATATTGTTCAAGTTTATGCTCATATGACTTGACTTGCAACCATTTTGAATGATATATTGGGGAAAATCCTGTAAGATGGTTTCTGTCTGAGCTCAAACAACTTGCACGGTATGCTGATGGCACTTACGATAGCAACATTCCGATGGCCAAATCACAGGAGAATGATGCATTATACAAGAAAGCTGTTGACTGTCATATCTGGGGGCTGCCATTAGATAGAGAAGCAGAAACTCCATGTGTTGATCACTGTCATCTAATGGGGAAGTTCCATGATGCAGCAATTTGAACTAACAGGTGCCACAACAGATATCCATTTCCTTTCTAAATTTGAGTGGATAAGATGCTCATTTCAATGGTGAGCACTTGGGTGATTTTGGTTTGTGCAATAATCAGGTATCATCCTACCTGAGACTGTTAAGAAACACATTTCTTTTGCCAAGCAGATGATGCTGAACAGGTTGAAATTCCTGAATTCATTATGTTTTATGCACATACTACTTCAGAAACTTGCTGGGAGAATGCATGAGGACACGCACCTTGCTAGAGCTGCATGTCCAGATAATGCAAAGTTTCAGCTTGTGATGAAGAAGGGGTCTTCCCATATGAATTCCTTGATTCAATGCAGAGACTCAGTGAAACCACATTGGCTGGCATAGCTGCATTCACCAGTAACCTCATAGGCAATTCCATAACATGTGGAATGTGAGCATCTGATGAATGTTTGGCAGGAATTCAAGATCCCTAATCTAAAGAAATATTCAAAGCTATACAGCATGATTCCATGATGATGATACAAAATTTCAGGGGTGATGGAGATACAAACTTTTAGGGGTGATGGAGAAGGGTAAATGTATCAATTTGAGGTAAAGGATCCTGGTCCAGAAATGACCGAGACAGAAGGTACAAACGAAAATCTACTCAAGTTTGACCATAGCCACACACAGCACTCAGACTAAGGGCCTCATCTTCCAAACACTGATCTTGATCTGTAGAATTTCCACCAAGTACTTCCCAATATCCTCAAATAAAGCAACTTGATGCAAGCTGAAGATTGTAAGTCTATGATGTTGTAATAATAAATTCCAGTTATCTGAACAAGTTTCACAAGCTGTTACACTTATAACAGTTGTTCAAAATGGCCCCAGAGTCAATGCAGGTGGGGTACTGTCACACAAAGTTCTGCCATCCTCATTCTAATATCCTTGGTGTCATTTGAACAGTGACACAGGCAGTGAGAATTCTTGCCAGGTAATCCTCTTCAGTTTTGACGTATACAAGACTTTCCACAAGAAGAAATTGGATGGGGTGAGACTCAGTCACTTCCGGACCATTGTCCCTTACCTGAAATTGATACATTTACCTTTCTAAATCACCCCTGAATGCATGTAAAATCATTACAGAATTACCTTGCATCTGAACACAATTGTACACTTGCTTGCTCATATTTTTTGTGAAATGCCAGGTGTGTAATTAACCACATGCACAGTTGATCCTGCATCCTATTATACCAAACTGGGGCTTTTATAGGATGCAATGTTGAAAAAGACACATTCAAACTGAATTATTTTCCAATGGTAAGATGCTGCTCTTTTTCAAATATGGGACTCACAGAGGACTTTGCCAGTATGTCTGTAGGCTTCCTAAGGCAAAGAACTCACAAATGGTGGATATTTCAAAGCATCTGACAACTTGAATAACATTATTTACCTTGATGTTAACAAGGTTTGTGCAAAAATCAGGTATTGTCCTGCCTGAGACTGTTAAGAAACACATTTATTTTGCCAGGCCATGGATGTGCCATGCAACAAACTTTGCCTGTTGGAGGATTTCAATGGCAGTCAGATGGTGAAGTCATCAGATTAGGTAAATTATCAGAGAGGGCAGTGAATTTGGTAAAAGATATGATGTGGAGACAGATGTGGCATATACTAATAGTCTGTATGATGCACTCAGTGATTTGCCACTAAGTAAAGGGCAACTAGTTCTGTGCAACTATTCCATCCCAAAGCAGAGGACAACACTGAAGGATAAACAGACATACATTACACACTGTGTAAACTTCCAGCAGTGTCTCAGTTTAGGAATGGAACTGATTAGCATCACACATGCTGTCTCTTTCAAGTAGTCACACTGGTTGAAGGAGTATTTTTTTTAAAGTAATGAATGCTGTTGTCTTTGGAAAAACAATGTATAATTTGAGAAACCATAATGAAATTGATGCATTTTACTGCTGTTATGCATGGTTATCATGCATGGGATTATATAGCCAGACCAAGTTTTAAACAGGCCATGATCTTCAATCAAGGCTCTACATCTACACATATATCTACACTCTACAAACTACTGTGATGTGCATAGCAGAGGGTACATCCTATTGTACCAGTTATTAGAGTTTCTCCCTGTTCCATTCATGTACGGAGTGCAGGAAGAATGATTGTTTGAATGCCTCTGTGTGTGCAGTAATTATTCTAATCTTATCCTCACAATCCCTATGTAAGTGATACATAGAAGACTGCAGTATATTCCTGGAATGATCATTCAATACTGATTCTTGAACCTCTGTTAACAGGCTTTCTTGGGCTGGTTTATGTCTATCTTCGAGAGTCTTCCAATTCAATTCCTTCAGTATCTCTGTGAAACTCTCCAACGGATTAAACAAACCGGTGCCCATTTGTGCTGCCCTTCTCTGTATTGTTTCAATATCCCCTGTTAGCTCTATCTGGTAAGGGTCCTACACACTTGAGCAATATTCTAGAACCAGTTGCATGAGTGATTTATAAGCAATCTCCTTTGTAGACTGATTGCTCTTTCCCCGTATTATACCAACATACCGAAGCTTACCATGTGCTTTACCCACAACTGAGCTCATGTGATCACTCCATTCACATCCCTGTGAAGTGTTACACTCAGGTATTTGGATGACTTGACCGATTCCAACAGTAACTCATCGATCTTATAGCCATAGCATACTACATTTTGTTTTGTTTTGTGAAGTGCATGAGCAAGTTGCCAATCTTTGCACCACTTTGAAATCTTATCAAGAACTGATTGAATATTCTGCAGCTTTGTATAGTACCTCATTATAGACAACTGCATCATTTGCAAAAACGTGCCTTCCTGACATATTCACAAAGTCTGGATATGTGGCTGATAATCCTTATGGAATTACACCTGAAGACTAAACAATTATCAGCCTGATGAAAGACGAGGCAAATGGATTGCATCTTGTAAAGTTTTAGAGTCTTAGATTAAAAATGTACATGTACCTTACAGAAACAGGCACCATTCAAAGGCAAGTTAAGGGTGTGTAATGCAACATCAATGGCTCTCATGACTGATGGTTACTTGGAGTGCATGCGCAGTAGTGTGGATGCTTCTCCTCATAAACAGCTATATAAAAGACTATAAAAAATTCTTGATTGAAACAGCTAAATGAATGAATGATAACAATCTTAGACTACCATGGGAAACACACCACTATTAGTGTAAAAAAGTTTCTAGTCATTGGTATTATTAAACAGTATCTGATCATTCTTATTAAAGCATTTACCAAAGAAAGGAATGTATCTCTATATTTTTTTCTAATCAACATTATGTATCTCTGTACAAAAGAAACAAAATTGTACATATCACACATATCTATTGAATAAAGCAGAAATTTTTCTGTTATCTAATATATAGCCCTATTGACCTTTTTATTTACAAAAACCATACTTGTAGTAGTTCCGGTGCATGTAAAAACACATGGCCATTGTAGCTTAGTAAGTCAGTATTTTTTTTCTTTTTTTTTTATGTAACTACACCTCTGATTGAGCTACAATGGCTGTGCATCTTTACCTACTTGATATACAGTAGAAAAAAAATCTAGACATGAAAAATCATTTATACCCTTTTATAATTTCAGAAACATTGTAGAATATATGAATATGTGCAAGTATGCACACATTTCATTAGTGATATTGGATAGGGGTGATGCATCATGCGTACTACATACGGAATCAAAACACATTTCAAAATTATTAGTGAGCACGTTCTGCAAAGTGTTTTCATGAGTGAGCTTTGTAAGCTATACATTCCCAAAAACTCCACACACTTACTCCCACAACCTGAGATGGTCATTCACAGCATATTGGAAGGCAGAGCTAACACTCTACCCTCTGCCCTATACACTATTCTTGTTGTTATTTGGGTAGTGTACAACAGGCACTGTATGACATCTCAGTAACACTTGGGCCGTACAAACATTGAATAGTGATGTCACCTTTGAAAAATTCTCACATAACTTCCACCACTCACGTCATGAAAGCAAACCTTCATCCCACTAAATTAAGGATTTTCAAACACTATACTTTGCAACAGCATTGATGGCCTCTCGGCCGATGATGCACAGCAGACAGCTGTGCAGCTGGCCAGTGAGTGCTCATTTGGTTTCCGTGCCTTGTGCTGTCCGAAGCTCTGTTATATTTCAGAGTTCTACCATGTTTTACATGTGGAAAAGTGCGGTTGGCCGATTTCTGTTGTATACTGGGTCTTCTCCGAGTTTTGTCGTAATGGCTGAAGCACCTAAATGTCATCAAGTGTTTAAAAAACAGGCAAGAGACCTTGTTTTTAGAGTGTACTCTTTCTTCAAGCGTGAGGCAGTTTCAGGCGAGCTGATCTGCGAGGTTGCCCAGGTGCAGGAACGCACTGCAACGGCCTGTGGCAATATTGGTGTACGAACTGTCAGGCAAGTTATACAGGAGGCGAAGCTGTCAGAGCAGGCAATTGTCAATGTGGTGTTTTGGTATCCAGGGAAGAAACATAGGTTCCAAAGAGGGTAACAGGAATTGATGACTTCGATCAAAATGTGTTACGTAGCAAGGTTTTTGAATTTTATGACAGAGGCGAGTTCCCCATAGCAGCGAAATTGTGCACTGTTATGCATGAAGCTACTGGGTTTGATGGAAGTGCAAGATCAATGCAAAGAATGTTGAAGAACATTGGATTTAAATATGTTAAGTCCAATGATGGGCGCAAATTTTTAATGGAGCGTAATGATATTGCTGCTGCTAGGATTACGTTTCTAAGAAAAATGCATAACATCAGATCAAAAGGAACATCAACTGTCTATTATTACTTGGATGAGACTTGGGTAAATCAAAACCATACTAGAAATTTTATTTGGCAAACAACAGATGGACAAGGCAGTTTGAAAGTTCCAGAGGGAAAAGGAGGGCGTCTTATAATATGTCATGTTGGTTCTGCTGCTACCGGGTTTGTGCCTGAAAGTAACAAAAACCACAAATGACTACCATGCCGAAATGAATGGAGAAACATTTCAAGAATGGTTTCAGAATCAGCTGTTGCCTTATTTGCATCCAAACTCTGTCACTGTTGTGGACAATGCAAGCTATCATTCTGTTGTTCTCAACAGGCCTCCCACTACAAGCACACAGAAGAGTGATATTGTTTCTTAGTTGCGAAATAATAATGTAACACACAGTGAAACACAAACAAGGGCAGAGCTTTTGGAACTTGTGAAGATGTCAAAGACCAGCATTAAAAACTACGATATTGACTCCATAGCTAAGCAACATGGACACAGTGATACAAGTACCTCCTTACCACTGCCATTATAACCCCGTTGAACTGGTGTGGGCACAGGTGAAGAAATACGTGGTAGACAAAAATACTACATTTAAAATAGCTGACACTGAATGACTCACTCATGAAGCAATAGAGAAAATCACCGTTGCTGATTGGGAAGCTTGCTTGCGTCACACTGACAAACTGCAAGAAGAAGATTACCAGAAAGAAGTTGTCAGAGATGAAATAATGGATTTGTTAATCGTCAGTCTAGCTCTCACATCCAGCAGCTCCAGTTCCAAAGGCAGCGACAATGAAAGCTCCAAGTAAAAAGGTATGTGAATGGAATGTAAACTTACTCTATAATTATCATGAACATTTACTTTCTTCTCAAGCTGTCTGTGCCATAGAAAGTAGTTCAGTGGAATATCTATTCTGTAGTGACAATTTTATTTTATTTTATTTTTTTCTTTAAATTAAATGCCTTTTCATGCTGCAATCTGTTTTATTAACCCAGACACGTTTAGAATTTTATTTTAAGGCATCATCGGTGGATATCATCTGATATAGTACACTGTAGCTATTATATGCCGTCATGTTGATTTGAAAATAGTTTACACCCTTATTTTTGCATAAATAAATTATTACTTACAATTATATACAAAAATTATTTTTGCATATAATTGTAAGTAATAATTTTATTGTGCAAAAATGAGGGCGTGAACCTGTTCTTAACTCTACAATGATGGCATATAACCACAGTGTACCATTTCATATAATATCCACCAATAATGCCTTAAAATAAAATGTGGAACACATCTGGATTAATAAAACAGAATCCAGCTAGAAAAGGCGTTTACTTAAAAAAATGATTATTTACCGTATTTACTCGAATCTAAGCCGCACTTTTTTCCGGTTTTTGTAATCCAAAAAACCGCCTGCAGCTTAGAATCGAGTGCAAAGCAAGCGGAAGTTCTGAAAAATGTTGGTGGGTGCCGTCACAACTTAATTTTGCCGTCGAATATATGTAGCGCTACACAGGCATGCTTTGTAGGCACAAAGATAAATACTGGTGCCGAAACCTCTGCGTCAGGAAATAAATTAAAAAATAAAAAGGTGGAAGACGAGCTTTTTTTCTCCGCCCTGAGTTTCGACCACTGCATTTTCATACATTATCCAACGAAGTAAATACAAATTCCGTATTGTTCATCTTCGAATGTAGCAGCATTTCAATGTACTACGAAAATCCGACTGGCAAGACTGTTTGCCAATATGGCCAACTCTACGTTCTGAATTTTTTTCCTATCTGTGAGACGAGCTGGTTGCTAATAGGAACTTTTACAAATTGTGAATCACATGCAGTATTCTCGTCACCATAAGAATAATACGAATATAAACATTTTGCCATGTATTGTTTCATGTTGGCTGCTATCTCATTTAAGTCCTGTCTGCCTAATAAACTACGAAACTAGAGTGAGACAACAGCAAACGTGGAGGAATATACATATCATGTCATGTTTATATTCGTATTATTCTTATGCTTAATAGTGATACAGTCAGAAATGAAGCACGGCAATTGACTAGATTTTTAAATCTACGATGACTCTAATTTCCGTGTAGAATTTAATGTACTAAAGAGGCACATGCGAAGATTTTCAAACGGAGAAAAATTTTCGCTAAACTCTCGTTCAGAACATCTTCTATCATACGATGTTTATTATTTGGTTCTTGTTGATCATTATCAAAGAAAGCAGCAGTGTAAGTAACAACAAATAGCAGTTTCTTGCCATTGTTTCGCTAATGAGACGATTCCTCCCTTTTTTTATTTTATTTTATTTTTTTATTGTAAGCGGCGGTAGCGCGCACAAAAGCAAGCCATGCCGCGAGCGGCGACAGGCTGTAAACACGCACTATCAGAATGCGACAAACAATGCATGACACAGTACAGTAATGCATTTTCAGCTGAGTGATGTAAACACTTATAACAAAGAAAACTGTGCTTATCAGATCAAAGAAAAAATAAGCAATCAATTCAAACAAGACGAGGCACGTGGAAAAGGAAGGGTACGTATAAATATGGACGGAGCACCTGACGCATAGCAATGGCTACCTGGTAAAGCTTAACTGCTAAGCTAAGCTTACGACTCGAACCAAACTACTGTAGCTATATCGTCATTCATTCGATCTAGATTGTGTCTCATATTACAATGGACCAACTTTGTTTCAATTTGGAGATGCGGCCTATAACTTCTCTCTCCCCTTGAATTTCGAGTCTCAAATTTCAGGTGCGGCTTAGATTCGGGAAAATTTATTTCCTTGACTTTGAGTCTCATTTTTTAGGTGCGGCTTAGATTTGAGTGCGGCTTAGATTAGAGTAAATACGGTATATACTTGCTGCGGATAATGGCCATTCAAACAAATTTGTTTATTTTACTTCTCTCTCTGTTCTGTCTACGATATAATGTAGATTAAAATGCTGTTTGTGCTGGGGATTGGGGTGGGTATTTTAGATTTGATTCTTTCGTCTTTTTATTTTTAAAGCAAGAGGAACGAAAGGCGTAATCTTTCTGTAAGGTGCAATTTATTATAGAATCTATTCTGCAGTGAGAGAGTATGTATCACTATTTCGTAATGTAGTTATGACTGGGAAAAATTGAATAGACATTCCATTCTGTTATGCGTATGTCGCAGTTGTTAGGTACACTTAATAAATTTATCACAGAATGGGGAGTAGAGCACCATGAACCTGACAGCAGCGAGAGAGGTCAAACATTGGCTAAAGCAGCTGTCCGTAGCATAGCTGCTGTCAGTTCGCCCAGCGCCGAGTTGACAACACAGCACTCCTTGGAAGCTGCACGACGCAGTGACAGGCCATTAACACTGTCACGGATTATATCACAGTGTTGAACTCTTCACTAGAGGACATGCCCTCAATCACATGCTTACTACCATTAGCATTTATATTGTACATAACTGAGGAAAGCATCACTTTAATAGATGAGGTACTTCATTGTAACTCCCAATGATTGGTACCAAAGTCGGTGATAGTTGGAACTTACAGTCCTGGAAAAAGAGTTCTTTTATGTCCTGCTGTGACATATTTTTGGTACACCAGTGCTGCTGCTACTGCTATTATGCTGGACACTCAAAGCTGTATGAATTAGAATCAGGTGGTTGAAACATGAAGCCTCATGTATCAGGTAGGTTACATGAAAACTCTACTGGCTCCCATGAATATGGCTGATGGCCTGCATTATCATCATCATGGGACTGCTGGTCCATGGAAGAAAAATAATACTAAATGAAAAAAGCATATGTATAATAATAATAATGAGCATTGAGATGGGAGGGTTAATCATTACATTCAAATTTGACAGTCTTCTTCTTTTTATTCTTCCTGGAGGCTTGGGTGATCTCTGCTGCTGGTGCCAACACGTCACAGTGTTATTGATCGACAAAAATGCTAAGTGTCGCCTCATTAAGTTGGACACCCAAAGAGTGGTGACAATGGTAGGATAAGGACGGTGGTTGGAGGGCAGGGGGGATGACAGACTGGTCAATAGGATACATGAGTAGCAGAGTGGAGACTGTAAAGGAACATCCTCCTCTAGCATTACTTTTCCTCAACAGAAGTAGTCATAGCCGATACCAGAAATATTTTTCGAGTTTTGGGTAGTTCGGTATTATCTCAGCCATTTTTCTGAAAAATTTCATATAATTTTATACATAATGTGTTATATTTCAAACTAAAATTTGTGAAAAAGAATTACTTTATTTTCATTGTTACAATCGATATGTACTAGCTCTGAATGTAGAGTGAAAATTATTTTTTTAGAAACATTTGAAATTAAAAAATATTTGGCACACTTATAATTTCTATTTTTTATTTATTTATTTATTTATTATTTGTCCCGTAGATCAAATCAGTACAATGGCTTGTACAACTGATATGGGATAAGTCAATACAAATATACAGTTTACAGGAGTCTAAAATAGTAAACAAGAATACAGAGGAAAGATTATTTTACATTACCTACAAAATTATGTTACTTAAAGTTACAGCTTTACAGAGAATTGTTACATGATGTGACAAAACTGACTTAACAACATTCAGCTTTGATACTTTATCATGCACTAAGACAATTTTGATTCCAAATATTCCTGGATGGTATAAAAGCATTCTTTTATTAAGAGAGATTTCACTGTCTGTTTGAATTTATTTATTTCTTGGATTTCTTGTATAAAAGTTGGAAGATGATTATATAATTTTATTCCCATGCACTTGACACCATCACTGTACAGTTTTGTTGAGTGGGGAAGTATTCTTAGAGAGGTTTTTGATCTTGTGTCATAATCGTGGTAGTCCATATTTTTGCTAATTTTGTTGATACTTTTTTTGGTAAAGAATAATAATTCTAGTATGTATTGGCATGGGAGGGGCAAAATATTTAGTTTCTTAAATAATGGTTTACTAGTGTCTCTTTGTTTTTTGAACATAATTGTTCTGACTATCTTCTTTTGCAGTTTGAATATCTTAATTGATTCAGAATTTTGGCCCCAGAAGATGATTCTGTAGTTAAGTACGGAGTGAAAGAGTGCATGGTACATTGTGGTTAGGGTACTTGTGTTAGTGACGTTCCTTATTGATCTAATCATGAAGCATACTTTACTAAGTTTTGTGCTGGTAACGTCAATGTGCCTTTTCCATGTGAGCGTATCAGTAATAGTGACCCCCAAAAATTTTATTTCATTTTCAAGTTTAACATTATTTTTTTCCAGTGATATAGTTGGTAGTAATGGATTTCTGTTTTGGGCAGTGTGCAAGGTTATTCCAATTGTCTTTTTTGCCTTAATCAGCAGCCTATTACTTTGAAGCCATCGACTTATTTGATCTGTGGTTCTATCTATATTAGATTGGAGAATTTGTTCAGGTGCAGATATGAGTATAGAGGTGTCGTCAGCAAATAAAAGGGTTTTTGTGTTTGGTAGGCTGTGAGGAAGGTCATTTATGTAAAGTAAGAACAGCAAAGGGCCCAGGACGGAGCCTTGGGGAACGCCTTGCTTTATGGTATGTATGGAGGAATGTACAGTGCTAGCTGTACCTGAGAGCTTAGTTTCATTTAATTCGACATACTGCTGTCGATCTTCCAGATAGCTTTTAAACAAGTCATAGGCATTTCCTCTTATTCCATAGGAATGCATCTTTTGCAGAAGTATACTATGATTAACCATGTCAAATGCCTTCATTAGATCTAGGAAGATACCTATGGCTGGGAGTTTTTTGTCCACAAGCTCCAGTGCATGATCTAGAAATTCTTGTATTGCATCTGTTGTAGCTTTCTTACTTTGGAAGCTGAACTGAGCAGGTGACAGGATATTTTCTTTGTCTAGAAAGGACATGATTCTGGTGGCCATTATATATTCAAATACTTTACTAAAAGTTGAAAGCAGTGCAATGGGTCGATAATTACTGCGATCCTCTTTGCTTCCATTTTTGTGGACAGGTATAATTTTTGCAATTTTGAGCATACCAGGAAATGTACCATTCAGGAATGAGAAGTTTATTATGTGAGCTACGGGTTTACTGATAGAGTTACTGCAATTATGAAGGAGGAAGCATGGAATTTGATCTTATACAGCAGATGATTTTTTTTTTTTTTAATTTTGCTATGAAGTGTCTTTTCTATTTCAATTTCAGATGTAGGCCTTATTACTAATTATGCTATCTGGTACTGTTTATTATGTTTATTTCTGGATTCATTTATAAAATAATAATAATAAACTAATACAAATTCATTTGTCAAGAAAGATTTTATACCCTTTGGAATATAGTTATTACCGCAGAGTGAGGTAGCAGTAAGCATGCTTCAGATGAGATCAGACATATTTTTGTATTTTGGATGAATAATGTAATTTTGGCTTTGTTAATGTGGAAATTCAAAAGACAATGTGATATAATGAAAATGTGACACAAATAAACATAAAAAAAAACAAAAAGTCTCCTCAGGCATTCTTTAAATTTATTTAGATCAACTGGACGATGAAAACCTAAAATGTGAAAATTTCAGCTTCAAGAATCAGACACCTAGACATGAAGAACTGGAGCCAACTATGAGAGAAAAGATAAGTAAAAAGTTTATTGCAAATCTTACTCCTCTTGAATCTTATGAAAAGACTTCTTCACAATAGACATAGTGACAACAAAGGAGGGAAGGCTAGATTACAAGTGTGGGCATTGTGCAGAATTAATGGACTAATAATGAAGTTTTACATGTTGCAGAAAAGCAAAGTGATTTATTTCATGTGCAGTTTGTGTATGAATAAATTTCCGATCACATGAAGCAAGAAGACTGAAAGCTGCCTAACAAAGCAAATCATACTAACAGTGATGATGTACTACCAATAATGACGAACCAGATCAAATGAAAGAAGACTTTACAACTACTACCAGGGACATAAAAAAGAAAAGACGAGTACAAACTATCTGTGAAGTTAATTTGTTTGTGGACTCATGCGCTTGTTAACAAAATGAATAGTGATGAGGATAGGAGTGAGGTAGAAATGAAAGCTGTATTTATTTATTTAACCTGATCAGATTAGGGCCATCAGGCCCTCTCTTACATCGGACCAGTGTTCCACACATGCAGCATTTTACACATCATAGTTACATCATGAGAATAGTTTGAAATAAGAAAAATAGTTTAATCCAGTGACAATATGAATAAAGAGTAATGACTAAGACCTAATGAAGTAAATACTGGAAGTATTTTTACAACAGCTGTTATACCTAAAATTATGATAAAAGCAAAAGATTTGTGCAGATGTACATTAATATACTTGTGTATAAAGTAGATGTTTACTGGTATAGCGAGTTTTGGGGAAGGGAGATTTAAGGAGGCTGCATCAGTTAAGGAAAAATTGGGAACTGAGGAAGATCTAGTAGGAAAGAAGGAAGTTATGGGGTGAAGTGCATTCATGTACAGAGGAAGGCATTACTGTTGCTTAAGTAGATACATCATTAACTGTTTTTTGAATCCAGACATGTTTTTAATTTGTCTAATATAATGAGTGAGGTTATTCCAGAGTTGGATTCCTGCTACTGTGAAGGACTTCAAGAAGGCGACTGAGCGATTTAGTGGAACAGAGAGGGTTTTATTATGATGGGAACGTGTTTTCGTCCTGTTGTTCAGACATGAGTGTTACGGACAAGGAGAGATATGAGTGACAGTGTACATTTATAAGACAGTAGATGAGACAGAGGGTATGGAAATCTCTGTGTTTGTCTGCACGCAGCCAAGACAGTTGTGGATATGCTGGTGAAATGTGATCAAAAAGTCGAACGACACGGATATATCGGATGTGGGTATTCATGACTAGTTCCAGATGTCGCAAATTTTCCTGGGAGAGACCTTTTTTATATTTTTGCAGGGCATAAAGGATGCTGATGCTTTTTGGTACACTGCAGTTACGTGCTATGTCCAATTTAGATTTTCATCTATTATTGCTTGCAAACTCTTTGCTGATGGAGAGAAGTTGATATTTGTTCCATTTAGGATTGGAGATGGTATGGATTCCCAATGTTTTGGGCTAATGAGCTTAGAGTGACCAACAAGTACTGCTTGGGTTTTAGATGGGTTGAGTTTTACTCCATGTTCTGTGCCCATTTTGATAGTGCATCAAGGCCAGTATTGAAATTTCCAATACTTTCTTAAGATTGATTGGTTTTGCACTTAGATACAACTGAAGCTCATCAGCATACATGTGATATTTGCAGTAAGTCACAACCAATGACACATCATTGACATACAGAGAGAAGAATATAGGACGTAATACTGAGCCTTAGGGAATGCCAGACACTAACTGCCGCCATTGTGATTTTATATTCTTGGGCAGGATACACTGCTGACAAGACGTCATGTATGAGCGAAACCACTGCACTGCACTTGGTGAGAAATTTAGACCACTAAGTATGGCAAGTAAGATGTCAAAGTTGAAAGTATCAAATGCTTCATTGAAATCTAAGAAGCAAATGATAGTTGCTTCTTGTCTATCCATGGCAAGTTTCAGGTCATCTGTCACTTTTATCAAAGCGGATTTTATGCTTCGATGTTTACAGAAACCTGACTGGTATTCGTCTAGTAGGTTATTAGTAGTTAGGTAGTTGGTGAGCAGGTCATGGACTATATATTCTAAGGCTTTTAATAGTGCAGGAAGAATTCAGATGGGATGGTAGTCAGAGGGTGCTGTGGCAATGTCCTTTTTAGGCAGTGGCTTAATTAAGTTTCCAGGCCTCAGGATAAACACTTGTGATTAAGGAATCGTTGAAAATCTCTGTTATAGAGGGCAGTAGTGGATCAATAATAAGTTTTATTATCTGGATAGTTCCAGTAGATGCTGATCTAATCCGCATGATGGCTTTCTTGACAGTATTGCAAGTGACGTGTTGTAGATAGAATTTTTCTTTGCTACAGTTGTTCATCCCCATGAAGTAATCAATTATTCGATTTTCTGGTCTTTATTGGAGCATATTTGTCATATAGTTCAGTAATTTTGTTAGTGAAATCCTGAAGTTTTCTGTTTATGTCTGTGAGGGGAGTAGAGGTCATCCCCCAAACTATTTCTTGTGCCTCAGTTTTGAGTTCATGCAAATTTATGCATTTGAGGTCTCGGTATGTAGACAGTTTTTGTTTCTTTCTAGGACATTCTAGTGAATATGTCATGAAAATAATGTCATGGGCAGACATGCCAGGTGCAGATATTTGAGAGATGCAGATTATTCTGTTTGGAGATTTCATTGTGAATATACCAGTATCTATGAAAGTGTGACTGGTAGTCATGTGATGAGTAGGTGCCAGCTGAAGTAGTGTCATATTTGAGCAAGAACGCATCCTCTTAAATTTCCCACAGGAAGGACTAGTGCACAGAAAATTAATGTTAGTGTCACCTGCTATAATTACAACCAGGACATGTCTGAGCCGAGTGAAATCATAGTAAAGAAACAGTAAAAACTGATATTTTGCAGTTAATTTTGGCAAAACTAGAGGAAATGAAGACAGATAACAATAGCGAATTTAGTACAGTTAATTATCAGTTAACTGAAATAAGAACTGAAAACAATAGCACATTAGACAAAGTACAAGTTAGGAGAGGTCAACTTAGTGATCAAGTTTCAGAGTTAAAAAATGGGTTATCAGAGGGATTAAAAAGTGTCAATGATAACATTGATTTCGTAGAAAATAAATTTATTGTTTTGGAAAACGATTTGATAACCATTTTGGCAAGACAGTCTAAGTACATTAATGACATCAGAGTCGAACAGAAGTCCGCAGCAAAAAAATGGAACAAAGCATAGACAGTTTAAACGCAAAAATTTTAAATGTTGAAAACAATATGAAAACTAATGTAACTGTCTTAGGTCAAAAAATTTCAGTAGTTCAGGAAACTTATGTGAACCAAAGTTTGCATGCAAACAATGGTATTGCATAGTCCAACATTCCTGTCAAAATTTTTCCATCAGACAATTTACATCCAGTGGATTTTCTGCATCACTGCAGAGATGATACAAATCAGGCATGAGTACAACCAAAAAATTAAATTTGTTAAGAGATTTCTTGAAGGAGAAGCTCTATCATGGGTAAATCTAAATTGAAGTCAGTGGGCAACACATCAGAGTTCAAGAAAAGTTTTTTAAAAAAAATTTTGGTCAGAAGTTGAACAGGGGAGAACCAAAAGTGAATTTTTGAATGGTCCTAATTATAGGAACAGGTACAGCACTTTGGAAGAGTTTTGTAAGAAGTAACTTAAAAAATTAGCACACCTTGACAAACCATTTGACAAAATGACTGTGATTGATGCACTTGAAGGAGATATCAAGGTGGTAAGGTAAGGCCATGGTTCTCTCTTCTAATCATCAATACTTTTATTACACGACAATCATACAGGTTGAAGACTAGGCAGGAACTGAGATCCCGGAAGTATACAAAACAAAGATCAACTCGAAGACATGATACACATATGATGTTCTATCTGTGGATCAACACCACATAGACCCCCCCCTCCCTGCAGTATGAAGTATGTACCCTAACGTGGGGGGGGGGGGGGGGGGGAGAGTTTAAGTGGGTTACAGTGGGTTCCTCCGTGTATAGCGGCATGGGCCGTGTGGGAAGAGAGCATGGAGCAAATCCTGGAATGCTGATGCTGAAATCTTGAAGCGACATCAGTGGTCATAGTCATCGGCCGGTGCGGGAGTGCTGGTGTGGAAGGGTGTCGTCAGCAGGGAACCTAATGATCACCTTTCCACTTGGCCTAATGTAAGCATGTAGGTTGCCACACGTAGCACTTCGAGAGATTCTGAAATGCTTCACTACACGTTGTGACACACCACCTAACGAGTCACATGGATCGTCACACACAAGCAGCACTAATGCAGTATCACCACTAACGTCAACAGATAAACCACAAATGTCATTAGGATGAACGTCAGTAGAGAGCTCGTAACTGGCGCCTGCTAACGGAGAGGTATGCTGAGCCGGTGGGGTGGGGAAACCGTAGCATGGTGAGGGCGGTGTGCTGCAAGTAGAGGGGTGAGTGTTGGATGGTGAGATCTGAGTGGGCATGACAGGAACCTGTGGGCTGCACCGGTTAGAAGAGCGGCGCTGTGTGCTGTCGCACAAAGATGGAACTGTTATATTAGAGCCCTGGGAGCTGGAGCCTCTGCTATGGGAGCAGGGAGGTGGAAAACCCCGGAATGAGTGTGGGCTCGTTGAGGGGGCCAGTGTAGGCGTGAGTTTACTCGAATCATGAGCAGAGGAAGAAGGCTGAGGGTAAGGTAGGGGAAAACTCGATGCGAGCAGGTTTAACCCTGTTGAGGGAGACAGGAGTTACTGAGCCCTTAATTACGATGTCCATTGTGTTACTGGTTCATCTGGCAACTCTGTATGGGCCTGTGTAAGGGGGCTGTAATGGGGCTTTTACAGTGTTATCGTGAAGGAACACAAATTCGCAAGTGTCGAGTGCCTTGGGAACATATGTGTGCAGTGGAGTGTGGCTGGAAGGGGGCAGGGGTTGAAGTTTGTTACAGTGTAACCTCACCCGTTCTACCAAGGATGGCAGTTCGGATGGCAACTGGAGTAGGAGCAACAAGTTCGCCTGGCAGTGTAAGGGACTGGCCATAAACAAACTCGGCCACTGAGCCTTTAAGGTCTTCCTTGAAAGTGGTCCGCAAACTGAGTAAGACGAATGGCAGGGCTTCCATCCAAAGGAGGCCATGGCAATGTTGGGCCGTCTTACGTGTCCTATGCCAACATTCCACGTGGCCGTTGCTTTGGGGATGATATGCTGTTCAATGAATTTTCTTGATGCCGCACTGCCTACATAGTTCAGAAAATAAGGCAGACTCAAATTGACGGGCTTGGTCGGTCGTCAAGTAAACAGGGCAGCCAAAGCGTGAAATCCAAGTGTCTACGAAGGATCGTGCCACTGATTCGGATGTAATATTGGGTAGCAGGGCAGCTTCCACCCAATGAGAGGTTCTGTCTGTAATAGATAGCATGTATCTGGATGGGATGAGGAGGCCCACCAAGTCGATGTGAACGTGCTGGAAGCGACTGGGAGGAGTGGTGAAGCTGCCTGGTGGGGGCAATGTGTGCCACGAAACTTTATTTTGTTGGCACGGAATGCAGGCACGGGCCCAGGCTTGGCAGTCGCGATGCATGTCGCGCCAGACGAAGCGCTCTGAGATAAGTCTGGCAAAGGCTCTCACACCTGGATGAACTAGGTTGTGTAATTTGTCAAACATTTGTCTCTGTAGAGGTTTAGGTATGAGAGACGCAGTGTACCAGTTGATTCGTCACATGAAATCTCACCTATGACACCGGGAAAGGTGGATCGCACAGGTTTGAGTGACGAGCTGTGATCGGAAATAAGGTCCATAGTGTCCATGTCGGCAGACTGCAGCTGAGGCAAGTTAGAGAGGTCTATCAGAGTTATGAGAGTGCCGACACAAGACAAAAAATCTGCGACCACATATCTGCACCCTCGATGTATCGTATGTCAGAGGTAAATTGCAATATAAAGTCCAAATGACGGAAGCATCTAGGTGGAGGGTCAGTCGGGGGGGTTCTTTACAGCCGCAACCAAAGGTTTATGGTCGGTTAAAATGTAGAAGTCCCTACCCTCAACCTCGGCGTGAAAGTGTTTCATAGCCTTGTAAACTGCCAAGAGCTCCCTATCAAAGGCTGAGTACTTTTTTTGAGCGCTGTTGAGCTTCTTAGAAAAGAACTGCAAGGGAGAGGTAGTATCTCCGATGGTTTGGCTGAGGACAGCACCTACTGTGGTATCAGTGGCATCCGCGGTAATAAAAAATGTAGTGTCCGGATGCAAGTGCGCAACAGTCACTGCGTTTGCTAGTAGGTGCTTCAGTTTGTCAAAAGCTTGTTCCAGGGCAGGGGTCCAGGGGACTGGGCGGATACCGGTCATATTTTTGCCAGCAAGGGTGTCTGTTAGGTGAGCCTGAACCTCGGCTGCGCCAGGTAAGTGCTTCCTATAATAGTTAACTGTTCCGATGAACCTGCACAGCTCCTTAAACGAGTGAGGGCGTGGCAAATCCAAAACAGGTTTGATTTTTTCCTCGGGAGGAGTGAGGCCCTTAGCTGACATGATGTAGCCTAAGAATCTTACCGAAGTCTGCTGCAACTGGAGCTTCTTATTATTCAGTTCAACACCAGCAGCGGTAAAAGTGTCTTTAACAATCTGCAAATGTTCCTTGTTCTTTTGCAAAGTTGGACTGAAAATAAGAATGTAGTCCCAGTAAACAAAACAAAAATCCAGACGAAACAACACCTTGTTTATGAATCTCTGCCAAGTTTGTGCAGCGTTGCGGAGGCCAAAGGGCATCAACCAGTACTGGAAAAGGCCGAAAGGTGTTGTAACAGCTGTCTTTTCAATATGGTGCCATTGGAATTTGATGATAGGGCCTCTTACAGTCCACTACCGAGAAATATTTGGCGCCTGCAAGAGCATGGTTAAAATCCGCGAAGTAAGGAACTGGGTACTTGTCTATGATAGTACGATAGTTCAACTTAGTATAGTCGCCAACCATACGCAAGGTGCCGTTAATTTTGTGACGAAGTGGATAGGTGAGGCCCAGCATCTGGCAGATGGTTCAATGATTCCGGCTGTTAAGAGATCGTCTATTTGTTCGCGAGCCACTTTCATGAGTTCTGGCTTGAGATGGCGTGGTCGGCAAGAGATAGGCGGTCCGTCTTCCAAGCGAAGTTTGTGGGTGGTGCCGTCTGTAACCACAGACGTGGTACACGAGGCGACTGGCTGAGAGTGACAAACAAGTGAGCTACGCGAAACAAGGTTGGTACACTGTTTATTAGTAACCGAAGGTGCCGCTGTCAAGCTTGGTAGTGGTAGCAGGCACGAATGAACAGCTGATGGCGGTAAATCAAAAACATTAACCTGCACCTGGGAAGTTAGCTGCCCAAGTGAGGAGGGGGATGAATGTGCACTTGAATTAACACAGTTAGAGCTAGTGGGTGTGCAGACACTGTACAGTTTATGTGGCACATGGTCACAAGTGCACCCAGGTGCGAGGACACTGTAGTGGCACTGACTAACCTCACGTGTTGCCGAGGCATCGTTTGCTGCAAACTGCTGCCATGCCGAAGATAACTTGTTACTTAAGTCGTCGAGGCAACGGCGTAGCTCAAGTTGTTCCAGGCGCAGGCATGTAGACTCGACACGCTCTGTGAGCCACTTATTTGTTCATGACAAGAGCTCAGAGGAGGGGTTATTACATTTCCTAGCCAGGTGGACCTATTTAGCAGTACTATTGACACTCGACAAAGCACACGGGATGTATTCCTGTGTAGGGTGGTAGAACACTGTATTCTTGATGAGGTCAGGCCGCAGTTTGTGGTGTCGTAGAAAGTCATTGCCTAAAATGGGATCATCGATGTCAGCCACCAGGAAGGACCACTTCAGGTTGCACTCAGTTGAGAGGGACACTGCATATGAAGTAGAACTTAAACTAGATGAGTTTACAGCACGTAGGACAGTTTTGTGTAGTCGGATCTTTTCAGTAGCAAGACGAGATGGAAGTAGGGAAACATCTGTGCCCATGTCGATGAGAGAGTTTGTGCCAGCACGTAGACTCATCCATTCAAAGCATTAGTGGTGTTGGACACAGAATGGACTGTGGGACGGCGCCTGTTGTTTATGTCGCAGGAGGTGGCACTGTTGCCTACCTGCAGTTGAAGTTTGGGTAGGAGCATGGCGGTTTAAAATTGCATGCGTGTTTCCCGAATTTTGCATGGAAGGAACAGTATTTATGGGCCGATGTCTGCTCCTGCGAGTGGTCAGACGGCGGCGGCCCAGAATCTTCTGTGGACTCAGATGCGCTGTTGTTGTGAGGACGCAAAGGTGCCGGTAGTGTGGCGAACTTGACAGACTTAGGTTTAGTGGGGCGTCCACGTTGGGGCCCTGGTTGTGGTTGGGAACTGGCGTAGCTGCCGGACTGCTGGCCATGGTGTTCACGTAATAGGGCGGAGTAAGCTCAGTTGGCGGCTCGCAAGCATTCACTATTTGGTCTATCTTCGTAGGTGGAGATGGCCATTTGGACAGACAGAGGTAGCTTTTCTGTCCAAATCTCGGTGAGCGTGGCATCTGGCATGTCGCATTCACTGATGAGAAGTCGAAAGCATCGCCACAACTGGGACGGAGATCTGTTGCCGAGGCATTCTTCATAGACAAGCTGTCGAAAGTTTTCTCTTCTTGTCTTGGAGACACGTTCCAGTATTGCTCGTTTAGCCATAGGGCACGTTTTGTTCAGAGGAGGTGACTTAACCAGGTCATTAATTAAGTTGACATGGTTGTGGAGGTGGTTCACGAAGCATGTGAAATGGGCATTGTCATCAAGTGCACAGACACTGCAAGTTTGCTCAACCAGGTTGAACCAAAACTCTGGGTGGGCAGGTTTGAATGCTAGAAGTTTCGATAGATTCGACGAACTGGCAGTCGAAGAATGCAGGCAGCCACTCGTGGGCGCAGGAGTAGGCAAGTCAAAGTTAACTCTGTGTCATGAGGGTGGTAGAGAGGAAGCAGACATGCCGGCTGTGTTCATAGTACAGTAGCTGGAGGGGAAACGAAATCCATTAGCAGGAAGCCCGGCGTGGAACGAAGCGGGACCGTTGTTGTGGCGGGAGGTCAAAGTGGTCACAGCGGTTGCTCAACAGGTTATTATGCAATTGGTCCTCCACATCTGCAGCAAAATTGTCCATCACAGAGTCACTGATAAGCTTGGTGGAACCTGACATGCTCATATTACTGCACTGATTAACACTTGGAGTAACAGGCTCACGAATGTCATTCACGTAGTGTGTAACCAGTGCGGAGTGATACACACATGGAGCTTGCACATTCAAAAAGGCGCCCTGTTGTGGCACATTATGAAAACTATGCTCCCCACTATTTACAGTACTTGCATTAAAGTTCAGTATCAGTGTGTAGTGGTTTCTTGTAGTGCTGTGCAGCGAAAACTGAAGCACTTTGGGGCTAACAAAGCCGGAGTTAGAGACCACTGGCATCATGTTCAAAACCATTGCACCTGATGAGGTCCCTGGGTTCTTGAGGCTATAGGATTGTGGAAATTCATGTCGGACACCAACTACAGCTGGCGTGCTTGAATTCAGTTGCTGTTGCTTGTGAAAACTGGGCAGCAGTGGCGTGTTGTAGAAGGACAAAGGTCCACGAGGAATGCGGAAGTCGGAGTGGTAGTCAATTTGTACTCAGTTCAATGGATTATTCGAACTTTTGGGTCACCACTGAAGGAGATATGAAGGTGGTAAGGTAATGACCATGGTTCTCTCTTCTAATCATCAATACTTTTATTACATGACAAACGTACAGGTCAAAGACTAGGCAGGAACTGAGGTCCCAGAAGTATACAAAACAAAGATCAACTCGAAGACATAATACACATATGATGTTCTGGCCTATCGATCCGTGGATCGACGCCACACACTTAAAATTAGATTACGAGAAAGATAGCACTGGGATTTAGTACATGGACCTGGCAATTGTCTTGAACAATTTTTATCATGTGTTGACAGGCTGTATAGGGCAGTAGAAACAAGTGTGTACCATAATACACAGAATGATAGAAATCACCATGGTAGTAATTACAGAAACAGAGATAATGGTAACTTCTATCAGGATCAAAGTGTTAACAGAGGGAGAGAAATTTTGAACATCAGAGTGAAGGTCCACAGTTTTGGGACAAGGAAACATAACAAGCACAGGACCTCCAAGTTACACTTTCAATTAGACAATAATAACAGTGTTAATGAAATGGCACATGCATCTGAAGTTGAACAGAAGGAATATCAGATTTCTCATTTATGTTTTAACCAAAAGTTTTGGGATACTATGTTTAACTTTGAGGTTTGCCAATGACATTGTAATTCTGTCAGAGACAGCAAAGGACTTGGAAGAGCAGTTGAATGGAATGGACAGTGTCTTGAAAGGAGGATATAAAATGAACATCAACAAAAGCAAAACAAGGATAATGGAATGTAGTCAATTTAACTCGGGTGATGCTGAGGGAATTAGATTAGGAAATGAGACACTTAAAGTAGTAAAGGAGTTTTGCTATTTGGGGAGCAAAATAACTGATGATGGTCGAAGCAGAGAGGATACAAAATGTAGACTGGCAATGGCAAGGAAAGCGTTTCTGAAGAAGAGAAATTTGTTAACATCGAGTATAGATTTAAGTGTCAGGAAGTCGTTTTTGAAAGTATTTGTATGGAGTGTAGCCATGTATGGAAGTGTAACATAGACAATAAATAGTTTAGACAAGAAGAGAATAGAAGCTTTTGAAATGTGGTGCTACAGAAGAATGCTGAAGATTAGATTGCTTATGTCACATAACTAATGATGAAGTACTGAATAGAATTGGGGAGAAGAGGAGTTTGTGGCACAACTTGACAAAAAGAAGGGACCGGTTAGTAGGACATGTTCTGAGGCATCAAGGGATCGCAAATTTAGCATTGGAGGGCAGCGTGGAGGGTAAAAATCATAGAGGGAGACCAAGAGATGAATACACTAAGCAGATTCAGAAGGATGTAGGTTGCAGTAAGTACTGGGAGATGAAGAAGCTTGCACAGGATAGGGTAGCATGGAGAGCTGCATCAAACCAGTCTCAGGACTGAAGACCACAACAACAACATGTTTAATTATGGTGATGTAGTTGCTAATCACAAACCAGAATGTTAGAGGTGTGAGAATTTTGATGTATGTACTAATGATTTCTTCTCTTGATTGGAAAACAGTGTTATTGATGTATTTAAATCAGTTGATGACTGTATTGGATCTGAACTAGGTGATATTTTTGATGTAGTTGTGAGTGAGAGCTGTGAAATAACTGAGGTTGGTAAGTCCGAGACCGGTGGCTTATTGCAAATGAATGTAGGCGAGGTAAGTGACTTTGATAGAGATGAGACTTGTACTGTTAGTGACTTTGATAGAGATGAGACTTGTACTGTTAGTGACGTTTTTGGTGAAGTAATTTTGGAGGAATATGATGATGATGATGATGATGATGATGATGATGATGAGGAATATCAGATGTTTCTGGAGCTTAGAGTAATAAAGTTCCAGAGTTAATTGTGAATGACATTGACAATACAGGTAAGGTAAGTGATGCATGTGATGTTGTAAGTGAGAGTCATGGAATACCAGTCTAGTCAAAGCAGTTTTTCATTAACGTCATGCAGATTCATGATCCAAGCAGTAAAGGTGAGTTGTCTGTAAGCCTAGAGAATAAAGGTGAAAACGTTTTGAAGTTTGGTCAGGACCAGATTGATGATAACATAGATAAGGCACATTGTGGAATAAGTTAGCTATGGTTACTCAGATTTTGTATCCAAATTGATGGAATCAAGTGAAAGAGGATCTGAACAAGAAGAGTAATTTAGACAGTAAAGTGTTTTGTGATCCTTCTGTAACAAGTGATGTTAGTTGTGCCATGGAATCTATTCACTGTGTTCAATCTTTACCTGAGAACATGAGTAACCAAAGTAATGCTATGACACCAGTGAAATTGATAAAGCCTATAAAGACAGTGTGGATGTAGCATTTGATGAAATTGAAAGTGATCTTTTGCATCAAGTGTGGATGTAACATTTGATGACATTGAAAGTGATCTTTTGCATGAAGTGTCTGACAACAGAGAGGATTATTCAAATTTTTGGTGTCCTTACATTAAAATTAAGGTTGATCAGTGGGAAGGTAACTGTTTGATTGATACAGGTAGCCTGCTTTGTGGTATATTTGAATAATTTAGGGACAAGATCAAGTATAGTAAGAACTTGGTGGAAATGCCCATTGTAGGTGTAAAGATAAGAGGAACTACAGGTAAGCAAAGAAACTGGTAAAATCTCAGGTACTTTGAACTTTTAGTATAGAAGACAAAACCTTTGAACATGGATGCATAGTGACCCCTAGTCTGGAAGAAAATACACACTATATTTTCAGATTCATATTATTATATGATTGTGTTTTGTTGGTCAGGAATGTAGTATGTAAGATCATGTGATTTCTAAAGTTCTGTCTTATCTGTTGACTAAGTTTAAATTTATGACACACTATATTTGCAGGTTGATACAACTATATAATTATGTTTTGTAATAGGTATATGCTTAAGAATTTGATACATGAATGCTATGAGACTAAATAAGTAGATCCTATTACAATTTTGAGTGAAGACTCATTTGATTCATATGTACTATAAAAATTAGTAATAGTTTCTTAGTATATCTGTGTATACCATCTTACTAGTTCATTTTTTCAAGGCATTTATCTCTGTTTATTAAAGTTTCATATGTGAACACTTTTTAATCCATTCTGACGTAAACCCTGTATATGTGGTTTTCAACATGGGCAGGGCATGTGCTGTGTGCTGTGAGAGAGGTACCACTACTGAACTGCATACTTAGTACACAAAACAAAGCTGCAGTATTTGATGTGAAAGTCAGGAAATTACCTGTCTGTTGAAGCGTGTGATGAGAAATCTAGGACAAAAACTGAAAGAGGTGGGTGGAGCCACTCCCACACTCCTGTATGGCTGTACCCTTGCTGGTCCAGTCAACTGGCAAGAGATCATAAGTGCTGGGTATTTTACTCAAGCATATGTTGACTATGTCAGTGTTGTGGCTGAATCTGTAAATTGTTAGCCAAGAAATTGCCCTATATGAAGAATTCATGGGACTATTTTTTAGAAAAGCAGTCACTGCTATGGACAGTGTTAATACACATAAATGTACGTTTTTTCAAGTAGGGGGATTAGCTTCCCAATACATTATGTATTTTTTTATCAACTGTAAATGAACCTTCTAGGCTTCTATGTATGTAGGTTAGTTTGTATGAACAACTAGCAAATAGTGTGGAAGACATTTACAAGTACAGACAATATAACAAGATGTATACATTTCTGATTTCACACAATGATTTTGGTCCTCAAGCTACTCAGTTATGTCATCATTCAAAGCTATTTATGAGTCTGATTATTTGTGTTGATCCTGAGTACTGCATTATTGTATCTCATTGGAACTTGAGTTGTGGGCAGACTTATGCTTAACTCTGTTTTGGGTACCCCTGGTCATCGTGACTGTATGTGTGTACTCGAGGAGAGAGTGCAACTGTTGATTGAGGCTAGATGCTTCCTATAATTACTCTTTACATATGATTGAACTTATTGATATGAGTGTGAACTTTATTCATTTTGTTGTGTCTAAACATTTTTTGCTGGTTTGTACCCGATGTGATTAGGATTCATTGGTCAATCCCCACACATTAAGCTTAGACCCTAACATTCCTTTTTTATTATTTCGTCCTTTCATGAGTCAATATATCCTTAAATACTCTGGTTTATGTGGCTAATTGATTTTGTGTTATATTTCTACTCATGATTGAGTAGATTCTTCTCGTTTGTACCTGTCGTCATGAGTTTTTGGAGTCAGCTCACTCATTGTACACTTAGGCTCTGAATTTTTTCTTCTCTTTTGAAGTTTTACAGGTGTGACTTTATAGATGCAATTTGTAAGTGTAGTAATTTACATTGCCTCTGGACTTATTTCTATAGTTTAGTTTTGTAATGTTGTAGTGTTGACTTTGTATTATTTGTCTTGTGACAGAATGTTCCACAGATCTGAAAATCTGAATGCCATTTCCTGATATATGTATACATTATGACTTGTACAGTAGACATTTTTCTTATGTTTTTGTAATTGTTATATACCAGATACTTCTATACATCTGTATTCTATCTTTTGGCATCATTTTGTACACCGTTTGGCAAACCTTATAGTAGGTCACAAAATATTGTAAACATATTGTTTCCAAGTTTTGTGAGGGGGATATTGTAAAGGGACATCTTTCTCTAGAATTACTTTTCCTCAACAGAAGTAGTCGATACCAGAAATATTTTTTTAAATTTTGGACAGGTCAGTACTATCTCAGCTGTTTTTCTGAAAAATTTCATAAAATTTTATACATAATGTGTTATATTTCAAACTAAAATTTGTGAAAAGGAATTACTTTATTTTCGTTGTTACAATCTATATATACTAGCTCTGAATGTAGAGTTAAAATTATTTGTTTAGAAACATTTGAAATTACAAAACAATTGGCAATTGGCAATGAAGACCTTCCTCAAAGAAAATTGTATATCACAATTCCATGCTTTTTCATGAAGAAAAATGATTGTTGTTTTCCTTTGATACTGTTTGTTTATAGGTTTTATTATATAAGATCAAGTGATATAGTATGTCTTATAGAACAGCAACAGGTATTTGGGATATTTTACAATATTTAGAAAGTTATCTTAATTTCTAGGTAACTTTCTGTATAAGAATGTTGCAAATCCTGTAAAAGTACTTTGTGAAAGAATGGCATACACAAAAAGAATCTTAATTTTCTGCTACAATGGCAAAAATACTGCAAAGTTTTAAAAGACTATATTATCTGACATACTGAAATAATACAATGCATTTATTTATTTAACCTCCAAACTAAAAGAAAGCTAGTTCTATATAGGGCAAGAAACAATAACAAAGAAAAAATTAAACGGCACAAAAATAATGTCAACTGTTCACTCAGAAAGTAGTTCACATAAAATTCCCTGGATTGTACGTCAATGTACTTACTCACATCCAACAAGTCCTTGATTTTCTCTGTCAATAGGGATACCTCATAACTGGTATAGGGATGTAAACTTGAGGTTGATTTTCTCTTTCGTTTTTATCAGAAAATGATTTACTCAAGGTTGAATGCCATTATGATAAAGACACACATACACTGAATTTGTATCACCTGCATTGATCTCCAAGATTTAACTAGTAATTTTCAAGTTTGGGTCACATTTCATAATTCCTTCAAGAACACTGACAGCTATGAAGTCATTCTGGCTCATTTCCTTTATAATGAAAGGTATACTTATGCAAGTTTCAGATATTACAAACATTCATACATAATCATGAAATCCATTATCCTTCTTTTTCTTGAATAATACAGAAGTGCTGTCCCATGCAAAAAGCTATGCCTTAAACAATAAACTTTTGATTTAGTATTGTAAAATATCTTGTCAAAACAAGGTAGCTGTACAAAAGTACCATTGTACAATTGTTGTTTTGCCTAGATTAATGGCCAGACCACACAGATTATTCTAGTATTCAAATCTTACATTATAATGATATACAACATCCTTATGGATACAACTTTTGACATCGTTTTCTTCAGGTACCTTTTTATGAGCTGTAGAAATATAAGATTTTTCACTGTTCCTTCTATGTTTCTTGACACTCTGCTTCCAATTTGATGGATGTACTTTCCTTTCTATGATTTTATTTAATGATACAATGTCCTTTGGGGTCAAACTTACTTTACCCACATCCAACATTTTACTGATGTACAACGTTCTTCCAGGATGGTCAGCTGTATACTATTGCAAATAGCTCACCTTGTAAACAGAAAAAAAGACACCATTGGTATGGGAGTATGTCTCATATGAAGTGCAAAAACTCAGTATTGTCAAAAATGTGATCACAATCTTCTTTGAGGGATATCTTCAAGTACATCATGGAGCTTAAAACACAGTACAGAATACTGAAAGGGTCCACCATAGTGTTCAACATCAGTAATGGGATTGCGTGCCTTCTGGTGCAGTCTGCATTTTTAGCAGATTTCCCCTTTCCCCCCAAGACATCATGCACTGTTGCCAGATTTTCTCCAACCCCCTCTGACATAAGCCAATTGTCCTGTGTATAAAAAGGTGGGAAGTTCAAAAATTTTTGGGAAATTCAAAATAGATAGGGGTTTTCCTACACACTAATGAATCTCTACTGAATTAGGGCAGTTATCCAAAGCAGGAAAGAACTCAAGGGAAACACTGCACTTGTCGAAAATATAAGACGGCTGACCCTAAGATACTGGTGCAGCTTGCATGGTTGTCAGGTCACTTGTTCAAGTATAGAATTCAAGATGATGATCCAAGATGGCCACTGTTTTTTCCGCTCTCATCACACACCACTTGTTCTAAGTTAAATTTCAGTTTTCTCAAATTCAAACAATTTCCTCCACCCCTCTGACATCACAGCTTAACAATTTACCCTTGTGCTGTATAGTAGAAATAAAATATGACCATTATGTCTACATCTGAACTAATTCCATGCTGAGAGCCCCTCTTCCGTGGTTTTTACACATGCTGATTGTAAAGTCACCATCAGTTCATGTAAGTGAGGACATACCAGGCTATGGCAATCTGTTTGGGTTGCCACAACCAACTGCTGCACCAGGTTACATTGCTGTGATCATGTCAGCACTATCAAGTATCACTCAGTTCTAAAACTGGGGTGTGATTAAAGCACCATGCCATACTGTCACTGTGGTATGCCTCCCTTCACTGAAGACGGATGCACCACTGTATACATCAGTTTAGAAAGACATCGAAACAGTTTGAAATTATGCAGGTGTTCTGAGAAAAATTTATGACAGACTGCAGAACAAAGTACAGCTACAAGGAGCCCAAAGATGAGATAAATCAAGTCTTTGTATGGAAGCACGCATTCATTTTCCCTTCCTAAAATATCATTACTTGATGATTTGTTATGTTTACAAAAAGTCTGAGGTGGATGTTCGGGTCAGTTACACCAAACAACACCTTATTAACAGTAGTTCCTTTATTCACCTCTTTACACAAGCAAAGCATACAAAGAACTAACATGCCGGAACTGCCCAAAGATAATCTTAGCTTAGTTCAAAGATTATATTCAGATCGATGCTGGTGTCGACCTCATCGGCGCCACATAGCCCCCCCCCCCCCCCCCCTCCACTGTACAGAGTACTCTTGAAAGGCCGGGGGTGGGGGGTGACTATGGTGTCAGCAGGGGTGGTCCACGGGAGCCAGACCACGGTCAGCTAGACAGCATCGTCGGGGAGCTGTGTCAGTAGATGTTGTGAAGGAAGGTTCAGCCACCGAACCTGAAGTGAGGTGGGCGTTGTACTGGGCCTGGGCGTGCTGGTCATGCGGCAACAGGTAGGCCGGCGGTTTGCAAGTGGAACAGAGCAACGATGACAATGTCTCTGGTGGGCGCGGCGAACACACAAAACATGTCCAGGTCGATGTCAGGCGAGAGGGGAACACATTTCACCAGGTCGCAGGGAATGGCAGAGGTCGTGTCATGAGCACTGGATGAAGGGAAAGACACGACGAAAAGTGTATCATCACGTAGTATTATTGAGATGTTGTGGATTATGTCCGGGGGGACAGGCACAAACACCTCGAGCAAGGGTATGTTCAAGCAAGCAAGATAGGGGAGAGGGGGTACGTGAGAAACCTCGACAGGGTGAGGCAGGCGACGGGGGAGAGGTAGAAGGGACTGGCGAAGGGCCCAGCAGTGAGGGCGTGATCGTAGGGAAGCTCGACATGGGGAGCATGTGATCACTTGATGGAGTGCGTGAGACCGGAGTAGAGGGTGAGGTTGGAGAAGAGCTTGACGATTGGAGCTGGAAGTCACTCAACCGAATGTGTAAGTCCAACATGGAGGGGGTGGTCGGAGCGTCGTGAGCCATGACAGTGAGTAGCGTGGTCCATGACAGTGGGTGGTGTGATCGTGGCCTAAAGGGGGGGTAGAAGCAGGCACAACATGAGCAGGCTTAAGTCTGTTGAGAGAGACTGTAACAGCTGAATCTTTTATCTGGATGTCATAGGTGTTGGCTGAGCGCTGGAGAACTCAGTATGGGCCGGTATATGGAGGTTGGATGGGAGCACGGACAGTGTCATCTCGGAGCATGACATATTCGCAGTTGTCCAGAGATTTCAGGACGTGAACCTTAGGGCGGGAGTGGCTGGCGGGCGGAGGGATATGGTGGTTGATGAAGTGGTGTCTCACGCGGTCCACGAAGGAAAGTAAGTCAGACTGAGGGAGAGAAGTGGAAGGGCTCACAAGTTTGCCAAGGAGAACAATTTTCTGGCCGTATACGAACTCGGCTATTGTGCCTTTGAGGTCTTCCTTATAGACCGCACGAATGCTGAGTAGCACAAGGCAAAGGGCCTCTGTCCTTAGAGAGTTGTGGCATTGTAGAGGCGCCTTGAAAGTGCGGTGCCAGCGGTCAACTAGCCCGTTACTTTGCGGGTGATATGCTGTGGTATGGATGCACTGGATGCCGCAGATGTTACAAATCTTGTTGAACAGGGCTGACTCAAATTGTCTGCCCGGTCAGTTGCGATGATAGCTGGACATCTGAAACATGATACCCATGACTCGACGAAAGCTAGAGCAACAGATTCTGCCATAATATTGGGGAGGGGGACAGCCTCAACCCGGTGCGTTGTTCAGTCGATAGACGAGAGAACATAACGAAAGCCATTAAGGGGGGGGGGGGGGGGAGGCTGACAATGTCAACATGAATGTGCTGGAAACGTCCAGGAGAGATCGAAAAGGCGCCAAGGGAGGGTGAAGTGTGCTTGTGTACTCTGCAGCATTGGCACGTGATGCAGGAGCATGCCCATTGCTGGCAGTCCTTGTTGACATTTCTCCACACAAAGCACTCCACTACGAGGCAGGCAGATGCATGAACACCAGGGTGGGCTAAATTATGCAATGCGTTGAAGACAGCTCGATGGAGCATCATTGGGATGAGGGGGCGTAACGTGCCCGTACTGTCGTCGCACCAGATCTCACCAGAAATGCCAGGGAAGGTGGTGTGGACGAAGTGTAGTGAAGAGGTAAAATCTGAAATCAGGTTTTGTGTTTCCTCGGCGGCGGGTTGGAGGTTAGGCAGATCAGAGAGGTCTAACAGCGAATGGATGGCGTTGACCTGTGAAAGGAAATCAGCAGCTATATTGTCAGCACCCTTTATGTGTCTGACATTGGTGGTAAACTGAGATATGAAGTCCACGTATCTGAAGTGGCGAGGAGGCGGGTCAGCTGACGGGTTTGTAATTCCGCAGCCAGGGGTTTGTGGTCCGTTAAAACATAGAAAGGGCGTCCCTCAATGTCAATCTTAAAATGCTTGATTGCTTTGTAGACTGCGAGCAACTCCCTGTCAACCGCAGAATATTTCCGTTGTACGCTGGTGACCTCGCACGAGTAGAACTGCAGAGGCAAAGTCTGGCGGTCGATTGTCTGGCTGAGGACAGCGCCGATGGCAGTATCGCTCACGTCTGTGGTGATGAAAAGCTGTGCACTGGGATGAGGATGTGCGATGGTTAAGGCCTTGGCAAGAAGACTTTTGATGGCGGTGAAAGAGTCAGTCATAGCAGGGGTCCATGGAACAGGCCGAGATCCAGAAGTGTGGGTGCCTGCCAAGGCATCCGTCAGTGGAGCCAAAGCCTGAGGTAGATGCCGGCGATAATAATTAACCGTCCCCAAAAAGCGCCAGAGCTCTTTGAATGACACATGTCTGGGTAGGTTTAGTATTGTTTGTACCTTCTCAGGGGGCAGTGAAATGCCATCAGCAGAGACCCGAAAACCAAGAAAAGTGACAGCGGGCTGATGTAGCTGCAATTTGTCTTGGTTGGTCTCGATGCCTTCTGTCACGAGAGAGTTCATAACAGTTTGCACATGTCAAATGTTGTCCTCGACGGAGGAGCTGAACACAAGAATGTCATTAAGGTATGCAAAGCAGAATTTTAGGTCGAGTAGTACTTCTATGATGAAGCGTTGCCAGGTGTGGGTTGCGTTTTTCAGACCGAAGGGCACGAATCGAAATTGAAATAACCTGATTGGGGTGGAGACTGCTGTCTTCTTGATGTCTTCAGATACCATGGGGATCTGGTGGTAGGCCCATTTGCAATCAATGACAGAGAACGTGGTCACACCTGCAAGGGAACTGGTAAAGTCGACAATGTTGGGTATGGGGTAGGTGTCCATAATTGTTCATGCGTTTAGTTGACGGTAGTCTCCGCACATGCGCCAGGACCCATCTCTCTTGGGTGTCATGTGTATGGTCATAGACCAGCTACTGGCAGAGCGTTCAATGATGCCGGAGCTTAGTAGTTCAGAAATCTGTTTTTTAAGGTTGGAGAGGTGTTCGGGACAAAGTTGATGTGGTTTACTGGATATCGGGGGGCCTGGCGTGAGGCACAGCTTGTGAACCATGCGTTGGTGATGACGGAAATGTTGCTGGTCGCACGGGAGGCGGTTTGTTTACAATGTGTGGGGGGCGGGGCAGGCGAGGCGTGGTCGTGGTGTTCGGCGCCACTCGGCGGATCCGAAGGGAGCTGAGGCGGGGAAGTGTCCCAGGAGTCAATGTGACAAGATGGCCGCTGGTCCGAAGCAGGGGCACCGTGGTCGGGTGAGCTCGGTAGAGCTTGTGAAGCATTAGTGAGTCCATTGTCTGAGGGCACGGCTGGTGGCAGCATGGTCACAGGCAAAACGATTGGCGCGAGTGCACTGTTTGTGTTGTTAGTGGCGGTCGCATGGCGGTACGCAGGAGCCAAAGTTGCATTGCTTGAGGTGCCATCCGCAAGGGGTGGGGTAGGAGCTGTCAGTTCAGGAACATGTGACACTTGTCGCACATGCACACTTGTGTCCAGCCGAGTGTCAAACGCTGCCATGTTAGGAGGGTGTGGCCCTGCGGAACTGTCAGTAAACGTTATGGCAGTCTTGATAGCACGGTTGTGAGAGGTAGCAGGAGGTGAACACACGGAAGCTCGATTTCTGGGATTGCAAGCAGATTCGGCACACTTACTGACCTTGCTTTGTCCTTGCTGTAGTGTCTGTAATTCCTTTGCTGCATCGGAGAGCTGGAGCTGTGTTTTGTGGAGCCAAAGGGAGAGCTCAAAGTTTTCCTTGTGTAGGCAAGAACATGTTCAAGCTCAACAAGGCACTTATGTGTGGTTTCTTGTAACGTCATTGACAGAGACGAGCATGTATGGATGAGATGAGCCCAGACCGGTGTGTCACGGGGCGTTGGGGGGGGGGGGGGAGGGGGGGTTGCGTGATGGAGCACATGGGAAGTTATTCTTGGATGTCCAATGATACACAGTGTTTCGCACTAGGTCCGGTGAAAGTTTGTGGTGTCACAATAAGTCAATGCCCAGTATAGGTTCATCAATTTCTCACATTAAAAAAGTCCACTCGAGTTTGCAGTTTGCGGAGAGTGAGACGACGTGTGCAGTTGAACCCGAGCATTGTAGTTTAGTTGACCCACGGCCTGCAGTGAAGTATGATGAGGGCGGATGTTTGACGATGCTAAGGACATGGGCAGCAGTGAAACATCGGCGCCTGTGTGCACTAGGAAAAGGTATCCCGATGAAATGTCTTTAATGTAAAGTCATCCACAATTATCCGGTCGTGACACTGGGCGGTGCTTGTCATGTTGTGCACAGGTGGTGGCACCAGAACCTACCTGTGATTGGCGTTTGGGAACTAGCAGAGTGGTCTGCAGTTCCGTGCCACCTCAGCAAACCGTGTGTGGAAGTAACAGTATGGGTAGTGTGGTTGTATTTCCTGTGGAAAGTTCATTGCCAGTGGCAGTGGCCGAGGTTCGGTGGCCACAGCAGGTTCAGTTGCAGGAGGGGCCGTGACCGTGGGAAGGGCCGGTGACGTCCCAGTTGCTTGTTTACTGCTTCCCAGAGTGAGCAGAAAGGTCGGCACAGTACAGTCCCAGCCGTGTACGGCTGCAGGACGATGAGCCTCAACCTGAGACTTGTCAGATAGGCAGTGGCTGGCGAAGTGGAGCAGTGATGCATTGTGTAGCTTGTCAGCAATCGTCATTCTTTGCTCGACAGGTTCAGGAGGCCTTTGAGCCAGAGCAAAGCGGATGTGAGGAGATAGTTTATCTGACCAGATGGCGAGGAGAGCTGTGTCAGAGAATAGATCGGCGCTGCCCAGGGCACGTAGCCATCTCCAGAGCTAGGAAGGTTTGTCGTTGCCTAGTTGCTTGACATGAAGCACTTGCCATATTGCTGCCCCAGTTGAGCATGCAAGCCGATGTAGAACTGTCTCTTTGGCTAGAGTGTACCGGGTAGATGAGTCCGGGGCATTGACCAGGTCAGCAATCAAGTCCTCCTGGTCGTGCAGGTGGGTGAAAGGCACAGAAATCTGGTTGACTAGTCGAGTTTGTAATGGTCGAACACTTTGTTCACAATTTTGAACCAGATTATTGCCCTGTCGGGATTAAATGGCGGCAGCGTCGGTAAGCATTGTAGCATGATTGGAAGAACAGGTTGAGTTGAATTCGTCGGGGCACTGCCTGAAACGAACTGTTGTTTGCTGCAGTATTCCAGGAGAGTGTGCCTCCAGCGGGTGATACACCGTAATGTGTCAATTGCAGTTGTGGAAGCTCAACACGCTGCAGGTGTGTTTGGATTGACTTGTCGTGGAAGACTGATGCGGATGAGGCACCGAGATGTGCCGAGAACGGTAGTGGAAGCTCGACTGGAGCCAGCGCGGAGGCGACAGGTTCAAAGTTTGAAAATGCATGCTACTCCACGGAAAGCTCGACGTACGATCAGAGCCGGAGCCACCTGTGTTGCAGGAGGCTGCGGAGGTGCAGGCTGTCCAGAAGCACAGTGTGGAAAATGATGTCAAACATCAGACAGAATGTGTGAATGTTCACTGTTCATAGTCACTCCACTCAAAACGGTGTGCGGATAAGGTGAATGTCATGGCACAAAACACTGAGGCATAGTAGTAGGACAGAGATGGAGGTCAGGCACAGATAACAAGCTATTGTTCCTGTTGCAGGCCAAGGTATCGAAGCAGGAAGGCATGTGCTGATGCTGAACCGAGGGAGGCGCTGGCGTGGTCAGATGCTGAGGAGGTTGACCTGTGAACAAAGCAGTTCTGACCACATGGCAGGAATCTGCGTGGTACTGCACGGATTGTGACGTGGCAAATCGTTGTCCAGGTGGTGGTAGGTTGTCCAATGAAGCATTTGCAGAAATCGGCAATGGTCCCGCAGTGCACAGAGATCTGTAAGAGGTAACTGCACCGTCGATGAGGGGGGGCACATGTGGTGGGAACAAAGGCGTCTGATAGCCGGAGTCATGCACACTCCTAAGCTCACTTATTGTTGCAGGCTCGAAAACGTCCAGCGAAATCGTCGCAATCGTCGAGTGAGAGGCATCGTGTTGCAGTCCTGGTGGGTGTACATCACCTGCAACACGATGCATGTCGATCACAAAATCTGGCGTTAGGCGTTGTGCCGAAGCCATTGTTCGAATGCTGTGTCAATGTAATACACAGGAAAATAACCAACGTGGAGGCCACAGACACAGTAAAATGGCAAAAACGGAAGATTTGGAGTCACCAGTGAGGTGAATGTTCGGGTCAGTTACACCAAACAACACCTTTTTAACAGTAGTTCATTTATTCACCTCTTTGCACACGCAAAGCTTACAAATAACTGCCTATGGCGGAAGAGAGCAAAGATAATCTCAGCTTAGTGTCCAAAGATGATGCTCAAAGTCTAGAGACAAATGTATATCGATGCTGGTGTCGACCTCATCAGCGTCGCAAATCCTTGTCACTCAGGGCCAGCATGCTATTAAGCAGGCAGTCATTGCGTTTTGGCTTTCATTGTGTATAGCCATCATTTCACTGTTATTCTAGTGTGAATGACACAATGAGGCATGCTAAAGTATATAAGTGTTTACAGTTTCTGCCAATTACCATGTTAAATGTTTCACTCATGTAGTATCTTGTTTCGCATCTCATTGGACAGTCACTGTCTCTATCTTACCATTTGTCCTCAAGTGATCTTGTCATTTGTATGTGAACCGAAAATTTGTGAATTTTGTACTGAAACATAGCCACATAAAACTGTTTAAAAGTAGTGAGAAACAGATTATGGTTAACGGCTTCAGAAGTTTTTAAAAAAACCTGTCGCAACCCATGTGGCACACTTAGAAAATGTAACAGATGTACTAAAGAGACTGCTTACACAATGCTTGTCTGACCTCTTATGGAGTACTGCTGTGTGATATGGCATCCACATCAGATGGGACTGATAGAAAAAGTCGAAAAAATCCAAAGAAGGTCAGCTTGTTTTGTATTATCATGAAATAGGGAAGAGAGTGTCACTGATACCATCTGTATATTGGTGTGGCAGTTGTTAAAACAAAGGTGTTTTTCATTGCAGTGGGGTCTTCTCATGAAATTTCAATCACCAAATTTCTCCTCTGATTGTGAAATATTTTGTTGGTGCCCACCTGCATAAAGAGAAATGTTCATCATAGTAAAATGAGAGGAATCAGAGCTCACACTGAAAGATTTAAGTGCTCATTTTTCCTGTGCACCATTCAGGAGTGGAATGGTAGAGAAATAGGTGGAAGGTGGTTTGATGAACCCTTTATTGTGTTTATTTTCTTTATGAATCTTAAAGTTTATCAGTACTTTGAAAGGGTGACAGTTCATACCATTTACTTTGTTTATTGAGTTCAGAAGTAACACACTTCCTACCAATAGGTGGACCATACTGTGCTTGCCGGCCGAAGTGGCCGAGCGGTTAAAGACGCTACAGTCTGGAACCACACGACCGCTACGGTCGCAGGTTCGAATCCTGCCTCGGGCATGGATGTGTGTGATGTCCTTAGGTTAGTTAGGTTTAAGTAGTTCTAAGTTCTAGGGGACTTATGACCACAGCAGTTGAGTCCCATAGTGCTCAGAGCCATTTGAACCATTTTGAACCAAACTGTGCTCATATTAGCAGTTAAATTTAGTTCTACTTTCTTTGTTAAGTTTGTCATTGCTGTATTACTTTTCTAAATTAAACTATCACACTGTAACAGCTCAAAATAGCCTTAATAAAAGTTCAAATACTAATATATCCCCCAATGGATACTACTGACTAAGAATGATAATACTGAGTTGTCTACTGATTTCATCTGTAACTATGTGCACCCTCTATGAATAAACCAATTAATCACCAACAGCTGCCCTACCATTTAACGGAAAAATTCCAAACTCATATTTTATCAACATATGCAAACTGTTCACATATTTCTGGGTTGACTCAATTGTATAAGACCATTCCAAGTGAAGCCTGAACAGTGAATGCCCTCACCTCACACAGGGCCACATTCACTGAAACTGAGCCATTGGGAATCACTTCATCTGTTTTGGGGAAACCTGTTTTGTCCCGTGTCAAGAGGAGGAAAAACAAAAGAGAAGGGGTCTATTAATAATTGGCAGACCAAATGTAGGATGAATGATGGTACACTAGGTACACTCAGTGTGTATGCCTAGGGGCCTCATTCAACATGTTGAAAAGGCTATTCCAGCCTTCAAAAAAATGGTGCAAATGGCTCTGAGCACTATGGGACTTAACATCTGTGGTCATCAGTCCCCTAGAACTTAGAACTACTTAAACCTAAATAACCTAAGGACGTCACACACATCCATGCCTGAGGCAGGATTCAAACCTGCGACCGGAGCGGTCACGTGGTTCCAGAGTGAAGCGCCTAGACCGCACGGCCACACCGGCCGGCTTCCAGCCTTCATTGAGCAACCAGAATGCAACCAAGTGCAGATTGTGACACATGTTGGAACAAATGATGCCTGTTGTCTGGACTCTGAGGTTATACTTGGGTCATTCCATTGACTTGCAGAGAAGGTTGAGGAGACCAGTCTTGCACATGAAGTTTCAACAAAGCTCATAATTTGTAGCATTGCCCCAGAATAGTTAGAAACCTCACTCATGATGGAAACGAATTGGATCCAACGGCAACATGAACTTTTGACAATGTCTACATTGAAACTGGTATCAGTGACCATGATGCAATTGTGGCAACAATGATTACCAAAGTACAAAGGAAAACTAAAACAAACAGAAAGATATACAACCCCTGGCAATTAAAGTTTGGTGAATAGTCCTGTAACATTAATGTAGATGAAATATGAACTACAGTTACCTTACTGTCCTTCGAAATACACTCCTGGAAATTGAAATAAGAACACCGTGAATTCATTGTCCCAGGAAGGGGAAACTTTATTGACACATTCCTGGGGTCAGATACATCACATGATCACACTGACAGAACCACAGGCACATAGACACAGGCAACAGAGCATGCACAATGTTGGCACTAGTACAGTGTATATCCACCTTTCGCAGCAATGCAGGCTGCTATTCTCCCATGGAGACGATCGTAGAGATGCTGGATGTAGTCCTGTGCAACGGCTTGCCATGCCATTTCCACCTGGCGCCTCCGTTGGACCAGCGTTCGTGCTGGACGTGCAGACCGCGTGAGAAGACGCTTCATCCAGTCCCAAACATGCTCAATGGGGGACAGATCCGGAGATCTTGCTGGCCAGGGTAGTTGACTTACACCTTCTAGAGCACGTTGGGTGGCACGGGATACATGCGGACGTGCATTGTCCTGTTGGAACAGCAAGTTCCCTTGCCAGTCTAGGAATGGTAGAACGATGGGTTCGATGACGGGTTGGATGTACCGTGCACTATTCAGTGTCCCCTCGACGATCACCAGTGGTGTACGGCCAGTGTAGGAGATCGCTCCCCACACCATGATGCCGGGTGTTGGCCCTGTGTGCCTCGGTCGTATGCAGTCCTGATTGTGGCGCTCACCTGCACGGCGCCAAACACGCATACAACCATCATTGGCACCAAGGCAGAAGCGACTCTCATCGCTGAAGACGACAAGTCTCCATTCGTCCCTCCATTCACGCCTGTCGCGACACCACTGGAGGCGGGCTGCACGATGTTGGGGCGTGAGCGGAAGACGGCCTAACGGTGTGCGGGACCGTAGCCCAGCTTCATGGAGACGGTTGCGAATGGTCCTCGCCGATACTCCAGGAGCAACAGTGTCACTAATTTGCTGGGAAGTGGCGGTGCGGTCCCCTACGGCACTGCGTAGGATCCTACGGTCTTGGCGTGCATCCGTGCGTCACTGCGGTCCGGTCCCAGGTCGACGGGCAGGTGCACCTTCCGCCGACCACTGGCGACAACATCGATGTACTGTGGAGACCTCACGCCCCACGTGTTGAGCAATTCGGCGGTATGTCCACCCGGCCTCCCGCATGCCCACTATACGCCCTCGCTCAAAGTCCGTCAACTGCACATACGGTTCACGTCCACGCTGTCGCGGCATGCTACCAGTGTTAAAGACTGCGATGGAGCTTCGTATGCCATGGCAAACTGGCTGACACTGACGGCGGCGGTGCACAAATGCTGCGCAGCTAGCGCCATTCGACGGCCAACACCGCGGTTCCTGGTGTGTCCGCTGTGCCGTGCGTGTGATCATTGCTTGTACAGCCCTCTCGCAGTGTCCGGAGCAAGTATGGTGGGTCTGACACACCGGTGTCAATGTGTTCTTTTTTCCATTTCCAGGAGTGTAGTCACAGCCCATAACTATGCACTGAGTTGAGGGAATAGGAAGAAGTATGGAGGATTGAGATCCGGCGAGTATGGTGGATGTTCAAGTTGCACCACCCCTTTTTTGCCAGGAACTGTTTGACAACACTGGCTGTGTGTGGGCAAGCATTGTTGTGAACAAAAAACCAGGAACCTTGTTGTGCATCCTGTGTAGACGTTGCATGAAACAGGTCAAAATTTCAACATACCGTGCAACATTTAATGTCATTCCCTCAGATAGAAATCCCTTGTGGATAATGCCTTGACTATCGCAAAAAGTGATGAGCATTGTTTTGATGCATGATTTTTTGGCTCTGACCTTTTTCCGATGAGATGATGTCAGAGAATGCCATTCCACGCGTTGCTGTTTCATTTCAGGGCCGTACCGGAGACACCAGGTTTCATCCTAAGTGACAATACGGTTCAAGAAATTGGTTTCAACAAAATCCTATGAAGCCTCTAAATGTGCCTACTTCTGATTGTCAGTCAAGTGATGTGGTACAAGACGACGACAAGTTTTTCTCTTCTCTAACTCCTGGGTAAGGATTTGTTGCACGGATTCATGGTTAATCTGCAGTTCATCCGTTATCATGCGCACAGTTAATCGATGGTCATTTGTGATTAATGTCCTCACTTTCTTAATACTTTTGTCACTGATGGCAGTTGCTGGTCATCCGCTACAGCGATTGTCAGAAACACATTCCAGCCTAATTGAAAATGGGCATACCACTTTTACATACTCTTCATGGACAGTTCTTGTCCCCCTAAACACGTACCAGCACTGCATTAGTTTCTTTCAGTGTCTTCCCAAGCTTAAAAAAAAAAAAAATTAAATTGATCCTTTGCTCATTCATTGTTCTGTTCTCAGTTCAGAACCAATGCACTAAACAAGCACTTTGTCCAACAGGTCTAACATGGAACAGGTCTAACATGGAACACACACAATGCTCACGTGAACTACGTTGGAGGCAGGCTGTCAATACTGGCCACTACGCAGGTGCAGAGTTGTGAGTCACCAGTGTTGCCCAATCAACCGTTCTGACTTCACTCACCAAACTTTACTGTCAGAGGCTGTATATGTTCAGTAAACTAGACAAAACAATCAGTAATGTTGTATGTCATCGAGGAATTGAACCTTTCAGTACTCGGCAGTACTATGTGAGGAACTCTGGCTCAAGTTTAAAAGAATAGTTGACCATGCACTGGATAGATATGTACCCAGCAGAAAAGTCCACAATGGGAGAGAACCTCCATGGTATACAATCGCTGTAAACAAACTTCTAAGGAAACAAAGATTACTACATAATAAGTGTAGATCAAAGTCTAGGGTTATGGATAGAGAGATGTCTGTACAAGATATTACATTACATAAAATATTGCATGACACCAATGTTAAAGTTTTTTTCCCTTAATTTATATCTAAAAATTCAGCCAATGAGTAGAAGGAGTTGTCATCTATAAATTCTTTTAATTTATTTTTAAATGTTAGTCAGGCTTTTGATGCTGTTTGGTAGGTGACCAAAGAATTTTGTGGCAGCATAATTTACCCCTTTCTGTGCCAAAGTCAGATTTAACCCTGCATAGTGAAGATCATCCTTTCTCCTGGTGTTATAGCTATGCACACTGCTATTACTTTTGAACTGGGTTGGATTATTAACAACAAATTTCATAAGTGAATATATATACTGTGAGGTTACTGTGAGGATCTCTAGATCCTTAAATAGATGTCTGCAGGATGACCGAGGGTGGGCTCCAGCAATTATTCTGATTACACGTTTTTGAGCAATGAATACTTTTCTACTCAACGATGAATTACCCCAGAATATGATGCCATACGACAGCAGTGAATGAAAGTAGGCATAGTAAGCTAATTTACTGAGATTCTTATCACCAAAATTTGCAATAACCCTAATAGCATATGTAGCTGAACTCAGACATTTCAGCAGACCATGAATGTGTTGCTTCCAGTTTAACCTCTCATCAATGGACACACCTAAAAAATTTGAAAATTCTACCTTAGCTACAGACTTCTGTTCAAAGTCTATATTTATTACTGGAGTTGTGCCATTTACTGTACAGAACTGTATATTCTGTGTTTTATCGAAATTTAGAGAGATTCCATTTGCTGAGAACCACTTAATAATTTTGTGAAAAACATCATTTACAATTACATCACTTAGTTCTTGGTTTTTGGATGTTATTACTATACTTGTATCATCAGCAAAAAGAACTAACTTTGCATCTTCATCAATGTGGAATGGTAAGTCATTAATGTATATCAAGAACAGTAAAGGACCTAAGACTGAACCCTGTGGGACCCCGTACTTGATAGCCCCCCAGTTTGAGGAATCTGCTGTCACAGAACTCAAATAAATTCTGTCATATGTAAAGGCTGTCAGTGGAGAATGAGACAGGAACTGAAGCTGATGGTAGAAAAGCAAATGCTGAAATGCTTAACTCCATTTACACATGTTTCTTTACAAATAAAAACAAAAGAGAACTGGTCCAATTTAATCATCATACCACTGATAACATGAATGAAATAAATATTAGTGTAAGTCGTGTTGAGAAACAGTAGCAATCATTAAAACTGAAATTCCACGGAATCCCTGTCAGACTCTACACTGAATCTGAGGCTGAGTTAGCCACTCTGTTAACTATAAACTATCGTAGATACCTGTAATAAAAGACCATGCCGAGTTCTTGGAAAAAAGCATGGGTCACACCTGTCTACGAGATGAGTAGCAAAAGTGATCTACAAAACTTGTTAACATCAATTTTTTGTAGAATCTTAGAACATATTCTGAGCTCAAACATAATGATGTATCTCAAACAGAATGACCTCCTCCATGCCGACCAGTATGGATTCCAAAAACATGGATCATGTAAAACCCAACTTGTACTTTTCTAACATGACATACTGACAGCTTTGAATCAAGGCAATCAGGTGATGCGGTGTTTCCTGATTACCAAAAAGCATTTGACTTGGTACCACATATATACTTATTGTTAAAAAGTTCTATGGTGTATCATGTGAAATTTGTGACTGGATTCAGGACACAACAAGTTATCTTTGGATGGAGACTCATCATCAGATTTAGAAGTAATTTCAGGTGTACTCTGGAAAGTGTGTTGGGACCCTAGCTGTTCATATTTTGTATTAATGACCTTGCAGATACAATATTAATAGTAACATCAGCAGGCTTTTTGCAGATGATTCAGTTATCTATAATGAAGTGCCATCTGACAGAAGCTGCATAAATATTCTGTCAGATCTTGATAAGATTTCAAAGTGGTGCAAAGACTGGCAACTTGCTACAAATGTTCAGAACTGTAAAATTGTGCAATTCAAAAAATGAAAAGACATATTATCCTATGACTATAACATCAATGTGTCACTGCTGGTATCATCCAAGTCATACAACTACCTGGGTGTAGCACTTTTTAGGGATATGAAAAGGAATGATTACATAGGCTCAGTCATAGGTAAAGCAGGTGGCATACTTCAGTTTATTGCTAGAATACTGGGGAAATGCAATCCGTCTACAAAGGAGACTGCTTGGTTGGTTGGTTGGTTGGTTGGTTGGGGAAGGAGACCAGACAGCATGGTCATCGGTCTCATCGAATTAGGGAAGGATGGGGAAGGAAGTTGGCCGTGCCCTTTCAGAGGAACCATCCCGGCATTTGCCTGGAGTGATTTAGGGAAATCACGGAAAACCTAAATCAGGATGGCCTGATGCGGGATTGAACCGTCGTCCTCCCGAATGCGAGTCCAGTGTTTAACCACTGCGCCACCTCGCTCGGAGAGACTGCTTGCAAATTGCTTGTTTGAGTGATTCTAGAATATTTCTCATGTTTGTGGCATCCATAGCAAATGGGACTAACAAAGGGATATTGAAAACATATGCAGAAGGGCAGCATGAATTATCACAGGTTTGTTTCATCCATGGCTGAATGTTACAGAGACACTGTACAAACTGAACTGGATGACTCTTAAAGATAGACGTAAATTATTCTGAGAAAGTCTATTAAGAAAGTGTCAAGATCCAGCTTTAAATGGTGACTCTATAAATATACTGCAAGCCCCTATGTATCACTGACATTATGAGGATAAGATACTGCAAGCAAAGTGGTATCACTGTATCACTGACATAGGGATTATGAGGATACAATTAGAATAATTGCTTCACACTGTAATCTACCCATTCCTCTCATTATTTGTTGATTGTCACTGGATTTATAGTTTGCTCCTTTAATAAGCTTAGACAGGAGTAAGATTTAGAATAAACTTTTTACTTATCTTCTTTTCTCATTGCTGGCTCCAGTTCTTCACATCTAGGAGCTGATTATTGAAGCTTAAATTTTTGAGATTATAGATTTTCATGGTTCCAACTGATGTAATAACTTCTGAAGAATTGTCTGAACAGTAATTTCTGTTTTCATGATACTTTTATTCTCTTACATTCTTCTATATCACACTGTCTTCAGAATGTACACTTCAAGAAACTGAAAATTACACTGTTACTGCCAAAATAAAAACATGCCCAATCACATCAGAGGAATGCCCACCATTAATTCATTCTGCAGTACTAACAACATTCCCAAGAGTCTACAAATTTTCTTGACAAATGACTTTCTAGTAATTTCTATCATTATTTTATAAGTGAATCCAGAAATAAATTTTTATAATAAGCATCAGACTGTAATTAATAATAGAAATTTTAAGTGTGCTGAATATTTTGTAATTGTACATTCAAAGCTAGCACATATCAACTGTAACAACAGAAATAAAGTAATTTCTTTTTATACATTGTAGCCTGAAATAAAATACATCGTGTACAAACTCATATGTAATTCTTTTAGAAAAACAGTTGAGATAATATTAACTTGTTTAAAAATTCGTAATTATTTTTGGTATTGACTATTTCTATTGAAGAAAAGTAATGCTAAAGGAAGGCATCCCTTTACAATATCACCCTCACAAAATTTGGAAACAATATGTTTACAATATTTTGTAACAGACTATAATGTTTGCCAAACGGAGTGAAAAATGATACCAAAAGATAGAATACAGATGTACAGAAGTATCTCATACATAACATATTACAGAAAACATAAGAAAAATATCTACTATAGAAGTCATAATCTATACATATATCAGGAAATGGCATTCAGATTTTCAGATCTGTGGAACATACTGTCACAAGACAAATAATACAAAGTCAAAACTACAACATTAAACTACAGAAATAAATACAGAGATAATATAAACTACTAGAACTACAAATTGCAAGCTCACATCCATAAAATTACACCTTCAAAAGAGAAAAAAAATCAGAGCCTAAGTGTACAACGAGTGAGCCAACTCAAAAAACTCACAACAACAGGTACAGACCAGAAAAATCTACTCAATCATGAGAAGAAATATAGCACAAAATCAATTATCCACATAAACCAGAGTATTTAAGGATATATTGACTCTTAAAAGGATGAAATAATAAAAAAATATTAGGACCTAAGCTTAGGATACGGGGGCTGACCCACGAATCTAAACCATACATGGTACAAACCAGCAAAAAATGTTTTGACACAACATAATGAAAAAAAATCACAATCATATCAATAAGTTCAATCATATGTAAAGAGTAATTATAGGAAGCATCTGGCCTAAATCCATAGTTGTACGCTCTCCTTGAGCACACACACACACACACACACACACACACACACACACACACACACACACAGTTAAAATGAACAGTGGTACCCAAAAACAGAGTTAAGTATGAGTTTGCCCACAACTCAAGTTCCAATGAGGTACAATATTGCAGTATTCAGGATAAATACAGGTAAATAGAGTCATAATTAGATTTGAATGAAGACATAATCGAGTAGCTTGAGGGCCAAAATCAATGTATGAAATCAGGCATGTATAACTCTTATTATGCTGTCAATACTAATAAATGTCTTCCGTGCTATTTGCTAATTGTCTGTGCAAACTAACCTATGTACCCTAAAGGCAAAGTAGATTCACTTACAATTGATAAAAAATATGTATACTGATTTAAAGTTACATAATGTAATGGGAAATTAATCCCCCTACTTGAAAATACATACATTTCTGTGCAATAACACTGTCTTTGGCAGTCTTGGCTAACAATTTACAAATCTCAGACACAACACTGATGTAGTTACAGATGCTTGAGTACATTGTCCAGCACCTAAGATCTCTTGTAAATCGACGGGCCCAGCAGGAAACAGCCATACAGCAGTGTGGGTAGTGTATCCACCCACATTTTCTAATTTCCTCCCTAGAGTTCTCATCACGTGCTCCAACAGATAGGTAAATTCCTGTCTACCATTGACAACAAATCCTGAAACATTGTTTTGTGTACTAAATATGCTGGCCAATGTCTTCCTCACATCCCATGGCATATGCTCTGCCTATTTATATATTGCAAAAGCAAGTATACAGGATTTATGTCAGATAGGGTTAAAAGGTGTTCACATATGAAACTTCAATAAACAGAACTAAACACAATGAAAAAATTGTACTAATAAGGTGATACATGCAGATATACTAAGATACTACACCCAATTTTTACAATATGAATTATGAACATTGTCACATTCCAAAATTGTAAAAGGATCTACTCATTTAATCTCAAAGCATATATGTATCAAATTCTAAAGCACAAATCTATTTAAAAACATAATTAATGATATGAATATAATAGAGGGAAACATTCCACGTGGGAAAAATATATTTAAAAAGAAAGATGATGAGACTTACCAAACAAAAGCGCTGGCAGGTCGATAGACACACAAACAAACACAAACATACACACAAAAATCTAGCTTTCACAACCAACGGTTGCCTTGTCAGGAAAGAGGGAAGGAGAAGGAAAGACAAAAGGATATGGGTTTTAAGGGAGAGGGTAAGGAGTCATTCCAATCCCGGGAGCGGAAAGACTTACCTTAGGGGGAAAAAAGGACAGGTATACACTCGCACACACACACATATCCATCCGCATATACACAGACACAAGCAGACATTTGTAAAGGCAAAGAGTTTGGGCAGAGATGTCAGTCGGGACGGAAGTACAGAGGCAAAGATGATGTTGAAAGACAGGTGAGGTATGAGCGGCGGCAGATTGAAATTAGAAATTAGCGGAGATTGAGGCCTGGCGGATAGCGAGAAGAGAGGATATGCTGAAGGGCAAGTTCCCATCTCCGGAGTTCAGACAGGTTGGTGTTAGTGGGAAGTATCCAGATAACCCGGACGGTGTAACACTGTGCCAAGATGTGCTGGCCGTGCACCAAGGCATGTTTAGCCACAGGGTGATCCTCATTACCAACAAACACTGTCTGCCTGTGTCCATTCATGCGAATGGACAGCTTGTTGCTGGTCATTCCCACATAGAACGCTTCACAGTGTAGGCAGGTCAGTTGGTAAATCACGTGGGTGCTTTCACACGTGGCTCTGCCTTTGATCGTGTACACCTTCCAGGTTACAGGACTGGAATAGGTGGTGGTGGGAGGGTGCAAGGGGGCAGGTTTTACACCGGGGGCAGTTACAGGGGTAGGAGCCAGAGGGTAGGGAAGGTGGTTTGGGGATTTCATGGGGATGAACTAAGAGGTTACGAAGGTTAGGTGGACGGCGGAAAGACACTCTTGGTGGAGTGGGGAGGATTTCATGAAGGATGGATCTCATTTCAGGGCAGGATTTGAGGAAGTCGTATCCCTTTTATCCGTTTTTGAGGAAGTCGTATCCCTTTATCCGTTTTAACCAAACAGCCCTTGTCAAAGATTTACTGTCCTACACCCGTACTCTCTGCTGGAAATATCACTTTGCCACGAAGAAAAATGATCCTAATCCTACTCCTAATGATCCAACTCCCCAAGATACTATCCAAATTGAACCATGCCTGGAACAGTTCCGTCCTCCGTCACAGCGTTCCTCAAAATCACCCTCTCCTAACCTTCCAGGAATTTCTGACTTCCAGCCTTGCCTCTCAATCCTTCTTAAAAAACCTTAATCCTACTCCCAACATCACCACTGCTGAAGCCCAGGCTATCCGTGATCTGAAGGCTGACCAATCCATCGTCATTCTTCCGGCGGACAAGGGTTCCACGACTGTGGTACTTGATCGTCGGGAGTACGCGGCTGAGGGACAGCGTCAGCTTTCAGACAACACCACTTACAAAGTTTGCCATGGTAATCCCATTCCTGATGTCCAGGCGGAGCTTCAAGGAATCCTCAGAACCTTAGGCCCCCTACAAAACCTTTCACCTGACTCCATCAACCTCCTGACCCCACCAACACCCCACACCCCTACCTTCTACCTTCTTCCCAAAATTCACAAACCCAATCATCCCGGCCGTCCCATTGTAGCTGGCTACCAAGCCCCCACAGAACGCATCTCTGCCTACGTAGATCAAAACCTTCAACCCATTACATGCAGTCTCCCATCCTTCATCAAAGACACCAACCACTTTCTCGAACGCCTGGAATCCCTACCCAGTCTGTTACCCCCGGAAACCATCCTTGTAACCATTGATGCCACTTCCTTATACACAAATATTCCGCATGTCCAGGGCCTCGCTGCGATGGAGCACTTCCTTTCACGCCGATCACCTGCCGCCCTACCTAAAACCTCTTTCCTCATTACGTTAGCCAGCTTCATCCTGACCCACAACTTCTTCACTTTTGAAGGCCAGACATACCAACAATTAAAGGGAACAGCCATGGGTACCAGGATGGCCCCCTTGTACGCCAACCTATTCATGGGTCGCTTAGAGGAAGCCTTCTTGGTTACCCAGGCCTGCCAACCCAAAGTTTGGTACAGATTTATTGATGACATTTTCATGATCTGGACTCACAGTGAAGAAGAACTCCAGAATTTCCTCTCCAACCTCAACTCCTTTGGGCCCATCAGATTCACCTGGTCCTACTCTAAATCCCATGCCACTTTCCTTGACGTTGACCTCCACCTGTCCAATGGCCAGCTTCACACGTCCGTCCACATCAAACCCACCAACAAGCAACAGTACCTCCATTATGACAGCTGCCACCCATTCCACATCAAACGGTCCCTTCCCTACAGCCTAGGTCTTCGTGGCAAACGAATCTGCTCCAGTCCGGAATCCTTGAATCATTACACCAACAACCTGAAAACAGCTTTTGCATCCCGTAACTACCCTCCCGACCTGGTACAGAAGCAAATAACCAGAGCCACTTCCTCATCTCCTCAAACCCGGAACCTTCCACAGAAGAATCCCAAAAGTGCCCCACTTGTGACAGGATACTTTCCGGGACTGGATCAGATTCTGAATGTGACTCTCCAGCAGGGATACGACTTCCTCAAATCCTGCCCTGAAATGAGATCCATCCTTCATGAAATCCTCCCCACTCCACCAAGAGTGTCTTTCCGCCGTCCACCTAACCTTCGTAACCTCTTAGTTCATCCCCATGAAATCCCCAAACCACCTTCCCTACCCTCTGGCTCCTACCCCTGTAACCGCCCCCGGTGTAAAACCTGTCCCATGCACCCTCCCACCACCACCTATTCCAGTCCTGTAACCCGGAAGGTGTACACGATCGAAGGCAGAGCCACGTGTGAAAGCACCCACGTGATTTACCAACTGACCTGCCTACACTGTGAAGCGTTCTATGTGGGAATGACCAGCAACAAACTGTCCATTCGCATGAATGGACACAGGCAGACAGTGTTTGTTGGTAATGAGGATTTCCCTGTGGCTAAACATGCCTTGGTGCACGGCCAGCACATCTTGGCACAGTGTTACACCGTCCGGGTTATCTGGATACTTCCCACTAACACCAACCTGTCTGAACTCCGGAGATGGGAACTTGCCCTTCAGCATATCCTCTCTTCTCGCTATCCGCCAGGCCTCAATCTCCGCTAATTTCTAATTTCAATCTGCCGCCGCTCATACCTCACCTGTCTTTCAACATCATCTTTGCCTCTGTACTTCCGTCCCGACTGACATCTCTGCCCAAACTCTTTGCCTTTACAAATGTCTGCTTGTGTCTGTGTATATGCGGATGGATATGTGTGTGTGTGCGAGTGTATACCTGTCCTTTTTTCCCCCTAAGGTAAGTCTTTCCGCTCCCGGGATTGGAATGACTCCTTACCCTCTCCCTTAAAACCCATATCCTTTTGTCTTTCCTTCTCCTTCCCTCTTTCCTGACGAGGCAACCGTTGGTTGTGAAAGCTAGATTTTTGTGTGTATGTTTGTGTTTGTTTGTGTGTCTATCGACCTGCCAGCGCTTTTGTTTGGTAAGTCTCATCATCTTTCTTTTTAAATATACAAAACATAATTATATAGTTGTATCAACTTGTAAATATAGTGTGTCATAAATTTTATCTCAGTTAACAGATAAGACAGAACTTTAGAAATCACATGATCTTACACACTACATTCCGTATAAACAAAACACAATTATATAGTCATATGAATCTGCAAACATAGTGTGTCAGATTTAAACTCAGTCAATAGATAAGAGAGAACTTTAGAAATCACATCATCTTCCATACTACATACCTGATAAATGAAACACAATTATATAGTCAAATGAATCTGCAAATATAGTCTATACTTTCTTCCAGGCTAGGGATCATTAACTATCTATGTTCAAAGGTCTTGCCACTATACCAAAAACAGTACCTGAGATTTTACCAATTTACTTTGTTTACCTGTAGCTCCACTTATCTTTACATCTACAACGGGCATTCCCACAAAATTTTTATGATACTGGATCTTGCCTCTAAATTGTTCAGATATATAACAAATTAGGCTACCTATAGCAAACAGTTACCTTCCCACTAATCAATCTTAATTTTAATGTAAGGACACCCAAAATCTGAATCATCTTCTGTGATGTTAGACACTTCATGTAAATGATCACTTTCAATTTCATCAAATGCTACATACACATGGGACTTATGGGACTTTATCAATTTAACTGGTATTATAGCATTACTTTGGTTACTCATGTTGTCAAGTAAAGATTGAACACAATGAATGGATTCCATGTCACCACTAACATCACCTATTACAGAAGGAACACAAAATATATTACTGTCAAAATTACACTTCCTGCTTAGATCTTCTTTCATTTCATTCAACCAATTTGGATACAAATTCTGACTAACCATAGCTAACTTATTCCAGAATGTGCATTTTCTGTGCTATGATCAATCTGGTCCCAAACAAACTTCAAAATATTTTCACCTTTATTCTCCAGGCTTACAGATAACTCACCTTTACCATTTGAAACATTACTCTGCATGATATTAATGAAAAACTGCTTTGACTTTACTGGTGTTCCATGGCTCTCAATTACAATATCACATACATCACTTATCTTACCTGCATTGTCAACACCATTCACAACTTACTCTGTAACATCATTATTTCGTAATTTCAATTGTTTCGAAAAGAAAAGTAATTTTAACTGTACATTCCAAGCTAGCACATATCGATTGTAACAACAAAAATAAAGTAATTTCTTTTTATACATTTTAGCCTGAAACATAATACATCATGCACAAAATCATATGCAATTCTTTTAGAAAAAAGTTGAGATAATATTAAACTGTGTAAAAATTCGTAATTATTTTTGGTATCGACTACTTCTGTTGAGGAAAACTAATGCTAGAAGAGGGTGCCCCTTTACAACATACAAAGGCATTCAAACAATGATTCTTCCTGTGCTGTATATGTGAATGGAATAGGAAGAAACCCTAATAACTGGTACAATGGGATGTATCCTCTGCTATGCACCTCACATTGGTTTGCAGAGTATAGATGCAGATGTAGAACGGCTGCGCTTGGACATTCTTGAACAAAACAGTATCGCAGTGCTTCCTCCCTGAAAAGGTGTGTTCTGGTCCAAATGTTCCAGGGAACCAGCAATGCTTACGTGATTCATCTATTTCATTCCACCTCTGTTAGTACTATCCCTTACAAAGTAAGTGAATATTATAACCACACATTCTGAATTAATTCGCAAACAGCAAACGTGTCCAACTGAGTCACCACAAAGGAAATCATTGGAAAAGTCCATGATATGGGAATACAAGACTGCGGGATAAAAATTCATTACATTGCTGAGCCTGTAAAGGCCAATTCACATTGGCCGTCACAGCGCCATCACGTCACAACACCATCACACCAAGGTGTAGTCAAACTGTCCTTCACGTTATGATGTGTCAAGTCAATTCAAGTCATGTAATTTCAACTCGCATCACTATTCTTCCCTGTTTTTTTTTTTTTTTTTCCCCATGGAAATTGCAGTCTTCACAATATGAGTTTCAGTGGTTTTTACCATGAATTGCACGTGCACAATATGGTAGCCAAAGAAACTGGTACACCTGCCTAATATCATGTAGGGCGCCCAGGAGCTCACAGAAGTGTCACAACACGATATGGGATGGACTCGACTAATGTCTGAAGTAGTACTGGAGGGAACTGACACCATGAATTGTTCAGCGCTGTCCATAAATCCGCAAGAGTACGAGTGGGTAGAGATCTCTTCTGAACAGCACGTTGCAAGGTGTCCCAGATATGCTATGGAGGGACTTGACACCTTGAATCCTGCAGCACTGTCCATAAATCCGTAAGAGTACAAGTGGGTGGAGATCTCTTCTGAACAGCACATTGCAAGGCATCCCACATATGCTCAATAATGTTCATGTCTGGGGAATTTGATGGCCAACAGAAGTGTATAAACTCAGAAGAGTGTTCCTGGAGTCATTATGTAACAGTTCTGGACATGTGGGGTGTCACGTTGACCTGCTGGAATTGCCCAAGTCCGTCAAAGTGCACAATGAACATGAATGGATGCAGGTGATGTGACAAGATGCTTACACATGTGTCACCTGTCGGAGTCATATCTAGACATATCAGGGGTCTCGTATCACTCCAACTGCACACGCCCTACACTATCACAGAGCCTCCACCAGCTTGAACAGTCCCCTGCTGACATGCAGCTTCCATGGATTCATGAAGTTGTCTCCATACCTATACATGTCCACCTGCTCCATACAATTTCAAATGAGACTCGTCCGACCAGGCTACATGTTTCCAGTGCTCAACAGTCCAATGTTGGTGTTGACAGGCCCAGGCGAAGTGTAAAACTTTATGTTGTGCCTTCGACAAGTGTACATGAATGGGCCTTTGGTTCTGGAAGCCCATAAAAATGATGTTTCGTTCCACACTGTCACTTGTTAATGGCCCAGCATTGAAATCAGCAGCAATTTGCAGAAGGACTGCATTTCCGTCACGTTGAATGATTCTCTACAGTTGTTGTTGGTCCTGTTGTTGCAGGCCGGCCGCTGTGGCCATGCGGTTCTAGGCGCTACAGTCTGGAACCACACAACAGCTACGTTCGCAGGTTCGAATCCTGCCTCGGGCATGGATGTGTGTGATGTCCTTAGGTTAGTTAGATTTAATTAGTTCTAAGTTCCAGGGGACTGATGACTTCAGAAGTTAAGTCCCATAGTGCTCAGAGCCATTTGAACAATTTTTTTTTTGTTCTTTCAGGATCATTTTCTGACCGCAGCAGTCGGGTATTTCATGTTTTACCGGATTCCTGATATTCAGGGTACACTCGTGAAATGCCCGTACAGGAAAATCCCCACTCCATTGCCACGTTGGAGATGCTGTGTCTCATCTCTCGTGCGCCAATTATAACACCCCGTTCAAACTCACTTAAATCTTGATAAGCTGCCACTGTAATAGCATTAACCAGTCTAACAACTGCGCCAGACAATTGTTAATTTCTATAGGCGTTACCGACCGCAGCACTGTATTCTGCCTGTTTACATATCTCTTTATTTGAACAGGAATGCCTATACCAGTTCTTTGGCGCTTCAGTGTATAAGTTCATGCTGCAGTCCACATTTGTATGAAAATGACATTTATTGGACTCAATTGTTTTTCAGCTTGCAGGGATAGCTTGTATATGAGAGAAGGAAGTCATAAGTGAAAAATAACACAAAAAAGTTTGAGTCCAAAACATGTGCGTGATATGGAAGGGAAATATCGCACATTGCACAAGGAGCTCAAGGAAGAGGAATCTTCAGTTTGTATTTCAGAAAGTAGAAGTATCAGTGTTTTCATTTTTTACATCAATTGCACCCAGAATTACTAAAAGCAACACAGTGTTCAAGCTGACATCATGTCCCTTGAAATACTGATTTGTTTAAGGTTAAGTGTAGTTGCATGTCCATTGCAAATTTTTGTGCGATATTCACATCTCCATCAATACCTCTCTTTTCAAGATTTATAGGCTTTTGTCCTTAAATTTTGTATTTGGCTTTTAATAGTTCAAGTGCCTTAGGTGTATTGGGGTAAGGTAGTAAAACTGTTTCACACTCAATCCAGAGAGCTACTTAACAATAAATCTGGCTGCCACAAGCACATATTCAAACAAACTTGCAGTGTCTGAAGGTTTCAGTCTATTTCCTTATGGAACGATGCAGATGTATGACAACGTACTAATCAGTTCCATCTACTAATCACTCTTATTTTACCCACACTTCATGTTGCAGCCACATTGTAATGCATTTCATTTTAAAATATTACATACCGAGCTGTGTGTGTAAAAACCCACTTCATAAATGCAACAGAGGACAAGTAATTAAGTTCGCTCATGTTGTGCAATTCAGACTGCTGCCTCACTGCTTCAGTTAATCTTTAGCCATTTATTCCAAATTTTAATAAAAGAAATAACCAATTAAAGCAATTTACAACAAATAACGGACAAAAAAAATAGCGGACAGTAGCCACAAAGACCACAAACGAAATATGGAGATCTGTGGGTGGCTGTGTATCAGTAGGAAACGAGCTTGGTGGTCATGTGATATCCAATGGAGAATGACATCAGGTGTCAAAACTTTCTCCCCAAGAAACCTTGACAGCTCCGTGATGGGACTGGACGGCTACTGTGGATGCCGTCATTGAAATGCACTGTAGAATGTTTTGACAGGGCGGAACGTGACGTGACATGAATGCAGTGTGAACTGTCCTTAAGCACTTCAACTGAGCGAGTACTTAATATCCCACAGGGAAAACTCACTGTGAAGAAGTTGTTTGCGAGTCGGGTACTACAACTGCTCACAGTCAACCAAAAGTGCATCTGGCACAAAATTTTCATCACAGTGTCTAACGATGTTAAATCGCAATCCGCGAGACCTTTTGCACCAATTTGTGACTGTCGATGAACATTGGAGCCATACTTACTCACCAGTTTGAAAATGGTAGTCAAAACAATGGACAAAGGCTGGTGAAAGTGCAGTGAAGACGGCAAATACATTTTGTTACGTGTTAATGTGATAGCCGTTACTTTTTTTTCAATTTCTAAGGAAAAATCCTCATAGATTACTTGGAAAAAGGCGGCACCGTAACTGGACTCTCTTATGATTTATTGTTGGGTCGTTTGAAACTTGTGTTGGCGGGAGGAAAAAAACAAGGTTGGCATGCAAAAAAGTGCTGTTTCATCAGATAATGCACCATTCCACTCATCAGTGATAACACTAGCGAAAGTCCATGAATTAGGCTTTTTACTGGTTCCTCGTCTGCTCAGTTCACCACTTAGCCCCAAGTAATTTCTTCCCATTCCTTAACTTGGAACGTTGGTCTGCTGGAAAGAAATTATCATCAAATGAGAAAGTGATAGTTGCAGTCAACGAATGTTTTGCAGAGTTTGACAGAATCTATTTTTCTTATGGGAAAAACAGTCAGAGGATCACTGGACCAGATGTATATCCCTCAAAGCAGACTATGTCGAGAACATAACTTGTTTAGGAGACAAACATTTTTCTTGCTTTTTTTACCAGACTTATCAAACCGACCCCTACGAGTGACGTATTTCCATTGTGTGATTTGTCTTGTAGGGGAAGTGCATCTGGCACAAAATTTTCAGCACAATGTCTAATGATGTTTAATTGCAGTCCGCACACCATGGGCAACATTAGGAAGGAAGGAACGTTTCAAATAAACGTGGCATCCATAGATGAAGCACAGAGACTTTATCAAAGCTTTCACCATGGAGGAAGTGCATTGATATATCTACATTTACAGATGAAGCTGTTTGTAATGACTGAGGTAAAGACAGCTTAATGAATTCTATTGAGGTATTATAGAGGAGAAATGCTCATATGAAAAACAAATGCATGAAATTGCGACCATGTAATATTGGCCTTCTAGTCAGTTATCATGAACGAAACGACGTCTTCAAGAAAAAAAGACAGAAATGAAAATACCCCTGGGGTCTCGTGGAATTAATCAAATACTGGGCAAAATATTTTTACCCATTCAAATTAGAAGTGTATTACATAGGTTAAAACAGGTTCATGAGGCAGAGAGATCATCTGCAATTCGACTACTTTGCGCGCCGTTTCGCAGAAAGGTTACAATTTTGTCAGCAAAAAACTACGTACTTGTTTACGTGACGAAAAGGTTGATCTCCAAAGTGAAGTGAATGCAAAAGAAAAGTGTTAGTCAAATGCTGCAAAAAGAAACGGAATCCCTCAAAGAAGACTAGTTAGCGTTATAAAACGAAAACAGCGAACTCGTGCGCCAAAAAGACTGTGATTACAGGGACTACATCGATAGAAACGATGACAATCTGCGGATGCGGAGTGATACAAGCTGTGTTTCAGGAAAAGGTAATGAAGCAATATAACGACAATCAGAGTGATTGCCGCCTAGAAATACATTTGTGGAACTTATTCACGAAGAAAACTGACTCAAATGAACCCCAAAAATTGATCGATGCAAACAAGGAAATACACCACTTGCGGAGGGATAAGAATACGAGCTCCCTGCAAAACGAGCGTTTCACCTCAAGCGAATTAAAACAATGTGCAGACTCAATACATATGTAAGCATCCTGTCTGATCACCTGCATCCATTCAGGCCTGTCGTGCACTGCAATGGACTTGGGCAATTCCAGCAGGACCATGCGACACCCCACACGTCTAAAATAGCTACAGGTTGGCTCCAGGAACACTCTTCTGAGTTGAAACACATCCACTGGTCACCAACCTCCCCAGACATGTACATTATTGAGCACATCTAGGATGCCTTGCAACGTTCTGTTCAGAAGAAATACCCACCCACTAGCACTCTCACGGATTTATGGACAGCGCTGCAGGATTCATGGTGTCAGTACCCTGCAGCACTACTTCAGACGTCCAAGCCACGTCGTGTTGCGGTACTTCTGCATGGTCGTGGAGGCCCTACACGATATTAGGTCGGTATACCAGTTTCTTTGGCTCTTCAGTGTAGAACTGCTGCTTCCTGAAAATAGCAAACGTGGTACACTATTATAACACGAAAAACATCTACGACAGACCTACAAGAACAACAAATTATAGCTCCTCTGCGACTGATGGTATTTTTATTAGCACCGATGTATCAACTTCTTGTACACTACATAAAATTTCTAACGAAGTTTCGGATGATAACCGCCTGGTGCTGGTTGTGGCCATGCGAGATGCAAATAAGCAGACAGAAGCTTTCCAGCACATATACAAAAGATCAACAGGCAACTAAAACAATGTAGTATTACTACACAAAGCTTCATAAAGCTGACTGTAAGGACGTCTGTTGTGCTAGCAATGTTGGCTGTAAGGTTTATGAATTTATGAGTATCCTGTGTTGCACCATGACCCTGTCTGACGCACTGTAGGGCCCTGTGACTGAGCTGATGTGGTCGTAACAAGATTTACACAAGGGACTTCAGTAACAAGAGCATATAGGCGGTCTTGTATAATAAGCCATATTCATACCATGCTGATATTGCAGAAATAACAGCCCAGGGCTTCTGAAAGGCGAAATTATACCATTAAAGCACACCGAGGCAGTGACGTCACGATTTACCTATGGCCACACTTTGCACCTTGATTTTGTTGCAACTTAGGAGAGAGAAACACTACTGTTTCAGAAACAATGATGGATTGAGTTCACTTAAATATTACCCATTTTAAATAGCCATGAATTTATCAGACTTAAGCCATTCCCTAGAGTATTCTGTAGATGAGTGGGCTGGTGTCACATGTATTATCTCTAATAGTGTGAGGGGGTGTACTCGAGATATGTGGTGTTAGGACGAAATTGCTATATTATCCTACACATGAGCCAAACTAGCTAACATGAGACCAGTACTTCTTTGTGCAAGAGGAGTGCTACCAGAGCTGTTGTGATGCTACTGTAAACAGCAATAAGACTGTCACACCTCTTTGGCTACTGATTGTGGTGATTACTCAGTTGTAAGAAATTGCTACTTCTTCGTGAGCATTATCGTGCAGTAGGGAGTGGGTGGTACCTCAATCCATCATCTATCGAAAATATTCATGCCCGTTTTTCTTTGCTCTATTTCCTAGTGAGACAAAGCCACATCTGTGGAAACCAATACTACTATTAATGATATGCACGACGGATTCCGGAAGTGTGATTGATATTCTGTACGTTTCCAACTTAAAAAGACGTATGGAATCCATTAATTTCCTAAGAGACAGAACAGCAGTCTCTGGACTCTGGTCTGTTGGTTCCTCGTCTGCTCAGTTCACCAGACATAACACCAAGTAACTTCTTCCCATTCCCTAACTTGGAACGTTGGTCTGCTGGAAAGAAATTATCATCAAATGAGAAAGTGATAGTTGCAGCTTGATCGGTGGATATATCCTGATGAAGACACCAGATTGGTGTCAAAGGAAGTAGTTTATCATTTTAATGTTTATGACAGTAGTAATCGTGGTAGGAACCTTGTGTGGTGATTGTATGTCTGATGTTGGACAAATATATCCTGCATTACAGTATTAAGAGCGTTGTATTATGCATGACTAATACTTCAGAAACCGAGTGGAATTAACAATATAGCAATTTTTAGGTGCATAACTGTGTAACCATCAGAATGTGTGTTCATGCTCTATGATCATTTCTATCACGCTGATACATTCCTAGTACTGACTCTGGACAGTGGAATAACGCTTCAGAAATTATAGCATGGTTGATGTACATGAAATGTTTCAAACCCCATCCATCTGGAGCTCCATCATGTTTAAACCATACATTTCTTTTTAATCGTCTATCACCTCAACACTCTCATGTCTACTATACACCGATGAGATGCGCTACCCTCCTCAACACAAACTCTTCTGGAGAGATCTTGTGCAGTTGGATCGGTGCTATCGGTAAGATTGGTGTTGCAAGGAGGATCGGTCAAGGAAAATGTGGGAGAGATCTGTCAAACTCCGACTTTATACTACAAATGTGAGAATACTCTGTGACACCCATCCACACAGGGAAAGATGGCCAGTCGTAATCGTAAATTCTGTATTATGATCAATGCACTGGAAATATATACACTCCTGGAAATTGAAATAAGAACACCGTGAATTCATTGTCCCAGGAAGGGGAAACTTTATTGACACATTCCTGGGGTCAGATACATCACATGATCACACTGACAGAACCACAGGCACATAGACACAGGCAACAGAGCATGCACAATGTCGGCACTAGTACAGTGTATATCCACCTTTCGCAGCAATGCAGGCTGCTATTCTCCCATGGAGACGATCGTAGAGATGCTGGATGTAGTCCTGTGGAACGGCTTGCCATGCCATTTCCACCTGGCACCTCAGTTGCACCAGCGTTCGTGCTGGACGTGCAGACCGCGTGAGACGACGCTTCATCCAGTCCCAAACATGCTCAATGGGGGACAGATCCGGAGATCTTGCTGGCCAGGGTAGTTGACTTACACCTTCTAGAGCACGTTGGGTGACACGGGATACATGCGGACGTGCATTGTCCTGTTGGAACAGCAAGTTCCCTTGCCGGTCTAGGAATGGTAGAACGATGGGTTCGATGACGGTTTGGATGTACCGTGCACTATTCAGTGTCCCCTCGACGATCACCAGTGGTGTACGGCCAGTGTAGGAGATCGCTCCCCACACCATGATGCCGGGTGTTGGCCCTGTGTGCCTCGGTCGTATGCAGTCCTGATTGTGGCGCTCACATGCACGGCACCAAACACGCATACGACCATCATTGGCACCAAGGCAGAAGCGACTCTCATCGCTGAAGACGACACGTCTCCATTCGTCCCTCCATTCACGCCTGTCGCGACACCACTGGAGGCGGGCTGCACGATGTTGGGGCGTGAGCGGAAGACGGCCTAACGGTGTACGGGACCGTAGCCCAGCTTCATGGAGACGGTTGCGAATGGTCCTCGTCGATACCCCAGGAGCAACAGTGTCCCTAATTTGCTGGGAAGTGGCGGTGCGGTCCCCTACGGCACTGCGTAGGATCCTACGGTCTTGGCGTGCATCCGTGCGTCGCTGCGGTCCGGTCCCAAGTCGACGGGCACGTGCACCTTCCGCCGACCACTGGCGACTACATCGATGTACTGTGGAGACCTCACGCCCCACGTGTTGAGCAATTCGGCGGTACGTCCACCCGGCCTCCCGCATGCCCACTATACGCCCTCGCTCAAAGTCCGTCAACTGCACATACGGTTCACGTCCACGCTGTCGCGGCATGCTACCAGTGTTAAAGACTGCGATGGAGCTCCGTATGCCACGGCAAACTGGCTGACACTGACGGCGGCGGTGCACAAATGCTGCGCAGCTAGCGCCATTCGACGGCCAACACCGCGGTTCCTGGTGTGTCCGCTGTGCCGTGCGTGTGATCATTGCTTGTACAGCCCTCTCGCAGTGTCCGGAGCAAGTATGGTGGGTCTGACACACCGGTGTCAATGTGTTCTTTTTTCCATTTCCAGGAGTGTAGATAACCTAATTGCATCAGTATAGGCCACTGTCTGGTATACTTTGGTGTATATTGTCGAATGGACATACTGCACAGTCATCTAGGTGCCTTCGCAATCTAGTATATTGTAGCTGAGAAGTAGTAAAGGCGTAATTTAGCGGTGGTACAGAAAATGGGAAGCAGTCTGCTGTGTTGTTGTCTGGCTTTGAAATTGTGGAACAATTGGTATACTTTGATGTATATCACCAAATGGATGTACTGCACAGTCATCTATCAGCATTTGCAGTCTAGTATATGGTACTTGCAAAGTAGTGGAGGGTCGATTTAGCGATGATGCAGAAATTGGGAAGCATTCTGCTGTGTCATTGGCTGACATTGAAATTACAGAACAACTGGTATACTTTGATGTAAATGACCGAATGGATGTACTGCACAGTCATCCGTCTGCATTCGCAATCTAATATATGGTACTTGCAAAGTAGTGGAGGAGTGATTTAGCGATGATGCAGAAATTGGGAAGCATTCTGCTGTGTTATTGCCTGGCGTTGTAATTACAGAAGAACTGGTAAAATTGCTAAAATTGATCACATTATTAACTATGGTGTGTATTACTGTACATTGCCCCACATCAACAGTGTTTTTCCCATCCTGTTCATCCACTGGTACACTGTTGATTACGGCATAATGATTGAATGACACTACTTGGTTGAGATGGAGGGAGCCTTGGCGAAACACTGGATATCTGCTACTTGTCTCTGTGGAGCGCAGAATGAAATGTAAAGGTCATCACCTTTAGACAGTTGTTTGGAAGCGTTCCTCAATGCTGCAGAGTCGTCCTATTACATATGCTGCTAAGCTCTCCTTATTTTTTATTTTTTTGTCACCAATAAGATAATAGTAGCTCTTTTTGTTTCTACTACTTCGTTCGTGATGGGAAAGGTACCTTCTGGCGATGGTCAACACCAGACAGTATTCATGAACATGGCAGCAAAATGAAGAAACAATGCTCATCGAAACATAACACCGAGACATCCGCTACCTCATTGCTGTAGAAGATGAGATTAACTGTATAGGTCATGACCTTCAGATAGCTATTGGAAGCCCTCTACAATGCCGCAAACTCTTCCAGTTTTCACATGTTGCGATGTTGTCCACATTTTTGGCAGTGAGAAACATCGCCTCTGTGTTTCATTTCTACCAACCTGTGTGTTGTGGGAGCTGTGTAGTTTACACCATGCAGTGTTCAGCTTTCTGTGAGAGCCAAAGGATCAAAATGTGTTAATGTTGGTTTATCACCTGACACAAACTTCGAAGTCATAGTAGAAAAAAAAGTGTGTGACAGTGTACAAAACTTTAGCTGTACACTGCCTGGATGTATTTCAGCTGAAAAAACAATGTATTAAACTGCTTATGAAGGAACAATACAGAAACCCTCTCTTGTGATTGATAGTCTGCTAGATATGATCTTCCTCCAGTACAGCCGACAAAGCTTTACACAGATCTGTGTAAGCAACTTCGAGCGCTGGCCATCTGCTGCAATGGAGGGACATGTGTATATATAATATGCTTGATGTCAACATGCAGACGGTATTTGTGTTTTCGATATATCGGAAGAGAGAGATGTGGTAAAATCTTATAGGAGGTTCTATTACAAGGAGTGGTATAAGTGGTTAAAGTGTGGATGCAGATAGTCCCAAAACTACGCCGACTTTGCTCATAAAACTAATACAAATCGGCTGTACGTATTCTCGTGGAATCAGGACTGTTTTTATTATTATCTTCACGATTATGTATTTAAAAAAACAGGTATTACCGCAAGTCCTGTGTCATTTCGTACTTCATAACTTCTAATTATAAAGTAGATACCACTTCAATTATAGCTCATTGTGGAACCTAGAAATGATAAAGGTTTTTTTCCCAACATGTGAGTAGATTGTATGAATCAGGCTGTGATGATCAAATTGCTTACAAAACTAGAACGTGAGAATCTGATGTATGATTAGAAACTTTACAGACATGGTGGTAGATGGAAGTTATGGACCAAAAATGTCAAATGTAAGTATGCAGACAGTAACTGGTTTCGATGTAATGGAAGAAAGAGAGAGAGACGCCGTAAAATCTTATAGGAGGTTCTGTTACAAGGCAGGCTCTCATGATTTGTTTCGTAAACATAGGTGTGACATTGCTTCACACTTGCCAGAGTGTAAAAACCAACAACGTCCTGTTGAATTAGCATGTTGTTGTCCAATGTAATACGATTGTGTTTTTTCCGACATGTGAGCCAGTGGCGTGAAAGATTGTATTCTCTAATATTATTTCACATGTCTGAAATATTTGTAATACAAACGTGCATGACAATTTATTTCCAGACTTTTTTTTTTTTTTTTACTCCGATGACATTCTGTGGTGATCGGCAGTTTTCACAGCAAAATAGTGGAAGTTTACACATGGTGGACGTATATAGGGAGCATATAGCCTGATCATTTGTAATTGGTGGTGGTGCACTTCATTAGATGTCGCAAAATAATGAGACGCAAATTGTATCTTGTAGTCTAACGTAAAAACTACCGATTTTGCTCAAAAACTAAAAGAAAATGGACTGCGCCTATTTCTGTGGAAAGAGGACACTGATTATCGTCGCGATTGTGTTTTCCTTCTTAAAAGATGCTTGATTATAAAAGATGCATAGACGTTAAATACAGTTGTTCTCCACCACAGAACTGCAATCGCTTGGGGTTGGGTGGTGTGGAGGACGATCCATGTGTGTGAGACCGCTGATGCAGCTGCACTCGACCGGGTGATCGAGATGTGGGGGCGCGGCTGTTTCCCTATATTTTAGTCGAGCAGGTTGCACTTGGAGTGGCCCTCATTTATCTCCTATTGTTCAGTTGACTATACATGCTTTTGTGTTGGCGAAGGACCGCCGCCTCAAGGCGGTCAGCGACTGCGTCAAGCTCGTCTGCCATGAAAGCAAGGTAGACAGCAGAAAAACCGCAAAGCGCTGGGTGGTAGCAGTTAACTGTTTGAACAAGTCTTTGTCCATCCTTAGGTGGAGGAAGGGAGGGAGGGTGGGGGAGGGTTGAGGGGAGGTTAAAGGGAGCTCTAATCTTCGACAGCGTGTGATCGCATGTTCAGCTACCATCCCCTCTGCAATCTTTTAGGATGGCGATTTTCCCCAGTACGTGTGTTGCATTATGACCCGTTCACTATGAGTGTTTGTTTTTTTTTACCGCAATTTGTGATGGCGTGTATTGGTCTCGATTACGTCGCTTGCAGGGTGATCGTTGAGCAGGCATCTGAAGCAAATTCTGATGTCAAACAGCAAAAGATACGGTCCTCAACTGTATGTTTACAGGTAATATTAAATTCCTCTCTGTCCAACACCAGCGTCTCGTCAGCTGAACATATTTCACAACAAAAATAATAAAAATAATACCTTAAATCCCAGCCTTTTTCCTGCCAGCTTGTACGTGAAAAGTAGAGTTTGAGTGCATCTGTTACTAGTTTTGAGTGGTATTGCGAAATGTTTTTCCAGCAGGGCCGCGCGGGGTAGCCGAGCGGTCAGAGGTGCATTGTCACGGTCCGCGCGGCTTCCCCCGTCGGAGGTTCGAGTCCTCCCTTGGGCATGGGTGTGTGTGTTGTCCTTAGTGTAAGTTAGTTTAAGTTAGATTAAGTAGTGCATAAGCTTAGGGACCGATGACCTCAGCAATTTGGTCCCATAAGAACTTATGACAAATTTTACAATTTTTCCAGCAGGATGACAACAGTTGTATGGCATCGTCGATTTTTGTGGTGTATTGCGGTTTAAGGCAGTCTTTGTGTAGCACTATGCATATACACTGAAGAGGCAAGGAAACTGGTACACCTGCCTAATATCGTGTAGGGCTCCTACGAGCACGCAGAAGTACTGCAACACGATGTGGCATGGGCTTGAGTAATGTCTGAAGTAGTGTCAGAGGGAATGGACACCATCAATCCTGCAGGGCTGTCCACAAATCCATAAGAGTCCGAGTGGGTGGATATTTCTGAACAGCACATTGCAAGGCATCCCAGATATGCTAAATAATATTCATGTCTGGGGAGTTTGGTGGACAGTGGAAATGTTTAAACTCAGAAGAGTGTTCCTGGAGCCACTCCGTAGCAGTTATGGATGTGTGGAGTGTCGCATTGTCCTGCTGGAATTGCCCAAGTCTGTCGGAATGCAGAGTGGACATGAATGATGCAGGTGATCAGACAAGATGCTTATGTACGTGTCACCTGTCAGAGTCGTATCTAGACGTATGAGGGGTCCCATATCACTCCAACTGCACATGCCCCACACCATTACAGAGTCTCCAACAGCTCGAACAGTCTCCTGCTGAAATGCAGGGTTCATGGATTGATGATGCTGTCTTCATACCCAGACAAGTCCATTTGCTGAATATAGTTTGAAAAGAGACTCGTCTGACCAGGCAACATGTTTCCACTCATGAACAGCCCAATGTCAGTGTTAACAGGTCAAGGTGAGGCGTAAAACTCTGTGTCGTGCAGCCATTAAGGGTACACCTGTGGGCATTTGGCTCCGAAAGCCCATGATGTTTCGTTGAATGGTTTGCACGCTGACACTTGTTGATGGCCTAGCATTGAAATCTGCAGCAATTTTCAGAAGGGTTGCACTTCTGTCACATTGAAGGATTCTGTTCAGTTGTTCATCCTGTACTTGCAGGATCTTTTTGTGGCTGCAGTGATGTAGGAGATTTTATGTTTTACTGGTTTCCTGATACAGCACACTCATGAAATGGTCATATGGGAAAATCACCACTTCATCACTACCTCAGAGATGCTGTGTCCCATCGTTCATGTGCCGACCACCACGTTCAGAATCACTTAAATTTTGATAAACTGCCACTGTAGCAGCTGTAACCAATCTAACAACCGCGTCAGACACTTGTTGTCTTCTATAGGCGTAGCTGATCGCAGTGCCGTATTCTTCCTGTCTACATATCTCTGTATTGAATATGCATTCGTATACCAGTTTATTTAGCACTTCAGTGTAGTTGTGTAATTACGACCGATCTGTATGATTAACTACGTAATTAAGACTGATTTTTACTTCAGTAAATAAATAAATTATGTTAACCTAGCCTTCCTCTTCTACATTTGGGCAGTTTCCATGTGTTGGAGGGCACACTTGTGCTTTCTGTCCAGAAAGACCAGAGTTCGAGTTCTCGAAAGGGCACAACCATTTTAATTTCCCACCAAGTTCAAGAGCCCCATCTCCATACTAATTAGATGAAGGGTACTAAACGATCCTAGGGTTGGATTTTCTGTATGAACACCTATGGAAAAAGTTGATCTTTGGCAACGCACAATGGAACTTGGAGAGTTGTCCCGACTGGGGGAAGTTATCGCCTATGGCACACAGTCGCAAGATTCACCTGTCATGAAAGACAAACAAACTAAACTGAGTACAAGGTCATTAAATCCTGATTCACGTCATAAAGTGCTGCTCTGCATAAGGAAATTACTCTGCAACACATTTAAAGGGGGATAGGGTGCTATACTGAAATCCACGTGAATGAAATGGCAAAGTGTCCGTCTAGGACCCCCAGTTCGGCTTTTGAGCACCTCTTCTGGGCACATTAAAAATGTTCCTGTACAGAGATACTCATTCACCGATCACTACCCGCTGGTGGGACATTCAACCCACTTCACTTTTGAGCCTGATGGCCGCATGCATCATCACAGGGGTGTCAGCAATAGTGCCTATCTGGCTGGGGTATACAGATCAGTAGATAGGTGTCTAAGCACAAAGACATTTGTAAAATGGCCAACAAAGATTTGCAGGTGGCAAGATGGTGTTATCGAACAGGGGGATCCTTAGAGGTACCTGTTGTCGTTTTATTCACGTTTGTTTCAATGTCGCACCCCTCACCCTCCACCCTGGCCCAAGCACATGCCACAGGAAGGTATGAAAAATGAGGTATGAAAAAGCAAAAATACTCGTATTTGCTTTGGATTACATTCAAATTCAGTTGAATGATTTTGAAGGGGTCTAGTGGTTCCACCATGTACACCAGAGTAAAACTTGCAATTACGCTACACACCAATTGGGTGAGATCACATTCAGTGGGGGTCATAGCCCCACTATCTCCTTAGAAGAGGGTTGAATCGTCCAGGGGATGTCTGCAGTGGCAAAATTTCTGAAGAACGTTGTCCTGTTGTATGTGTCACTGCAAAGTGTCGTTTTCGATCGCGAAATGTGTGAAAATGAACACCACTAGGGAAGGGGTGGTTGCATTGACACTCTTTATGTCACCTCCTGAGAGGTTGTGTCTGAAATGTTTTCCTCAGCCACCCATAATAAAACCGTGTGATTTAAACACTGTGATCAGGGCTCTGACCTCCAGCTCATAGCCGTCAAACAAAGGGTGAAATGTGGGTGAGGGAAGGGGGGCAGTGGGACGACCTTCTCATCTTGTGCCACGTCTACTGTGGCGTTGGGCAGCATTTTGGTGAAACCTGGTGCCAATGTTACATCATTAACCCACCTCACACTTCACATGAACATTTGAGCTCTGACCTTTCTCTTGCATGTGTGATATCCTGCTGTTCGAAGTCTCCCTGATCCCGAGTGTGACATAGCAGGACGCCACGCTTCTGCATCATTACATCGGTCATAGGCACCTCTGACCAAATTTAAAACTTCCACATCACAATGGGAGAGAATTATGGGTTTTAAAAAACTTGATCCTTTAATTGTGTTGTGCAGTGTACTTTGGGTGAATGTGGGACTGGGACAATCTGTAAACGTTTCGTCTGCGGAATAACCACTGGAGCACAAAGTTGAACTGCATGCATCATGTAGTTTTGTATGCAGGACTGTTGAACAGGTACATACATGAAGTGGACAGTGAATGAGTGGTTCCTGGCACTGTGGATAATTTCAGCACTGATATGAGATTTTCAAAAGGATTGACAGGAGCCAATTTAGAAGTTATAGACGAGAATAATCTAGACCACACAATTTCAAAAGTATGCTCTAAGCAAACAGCTGGTGTGACAGCATTATATGTAAAAGTGGGACATTTAGAAGGAGCAGAGACAGTAGCAGTGGGGAAGCTATTGTTAGAATTCGGGGTCAACTATCGGCAAACCAAGTGATGCAGTGCAAGATTCCAGATGAAGATAAACCACCTATGTATAATCAGCAATATACAGGGTGAGTCACTAACTGTTGCCACCTAGAATAACTCCGAAATTATGATAGTAGCTGAAAAGTTTGTCGGACAAATGTTGCATGGGACAACGACGGCCATAATATGACATTGGCTTTTTGTTGCTAGGTGGGGTGGCATCACAGATATGAAGGTCAACTGTGTGTGTGTGTGTTTTTTTTTTAAATGGGATGCTATAGTTTGGTACTTATTTTCTGATAATGGCTATCGAGACGAATCCAATAACTTGTAACAGTAAGGTCTTTGAAGGTCAACAAAGGTCACAAAGGTGGCATGAACGTCCATTTACCGAAAGTGTTCGATGTGGTGACCATTGGTATGAATGCAGTGCTGCCATCTTCTTATAATGGATTGCGTGGTATTCCTTATCATTCCGGTACTTATCGAAGCATATCCTGTGACAATTCTCCCTCATATATCATGCAAATAGTAAATATTCGCCGAATACAGCGTATCTATCTAATATGCCATTGGCATGTAAACACCATTCGACGGTTCCACAATACAACACTAATAGGAACGGTAAGAGAAGTATCGTCGGATCAAGCGAATGTGAATAATGTATTCCTTTGAAGAACAAGCCGATGTGCTTCTCATTTACAGAGAATGCCAATGAAACTCAGTGAGAGCTATAGACTTATGTGCCGAAAGATATCCTCAATGTACTCACCATACACGTCGTACATTTAAATATGTGTATGATAAACTGAGAACAACTGGATCTTTAGCGGATCTAAAACCTATCTGGCAAAGGAAAGTTACTAACGAGGAAACGGAAATTGGTACTCGTGCCACTGTAGTTCGAGATCCTTGTGTTAGTTTGCGTCAAATCGCAAGGGAATCTGGCATGAGCCAGAGTAGTGTTGTTCATGTTCTGTATCGCCATAAATATCATCCTTACCATATCGTCTCCACCAAGAATTAACTGGTACGGACTGTATGTGTCGCATTGAATTCTGCCGATGTGGCCAACTTCAGATTCAGAGGGATGACACATACATTAATTTTATTTTATTTTTCTGACGGGGCTACATTCACGAACCATGGAAATGTTAATTTGCATAACATGCACTATTGGGCAATTGAAAATCCATGTTGGCTGCTGCATGTTGCACACCAAAAACCGTGGTCAGTGAGTGTATGGTGGTATGGGGCTCTGGAGGACACAATTATAGATCCCTATTTCATTGAAGGAAATCTTAATGGTAGGAAGTACACTACATTCCTGCAAGAAACATTAGGTCTGTTATTGGAAGAAATACCTTTAGGAACAAGGAACAGCATGTGGTATCAACACAATGGGTGTCTGATACATTTTTGCTGATGGCTAGAAAAGAGTTGCAGAGACACTTCCCTAATCATTGGATTGTACATGGAGGAGATGTGTCATGGCCGGCCCATTCACCAGACCTGACGCCTCTGGATTTTTTCTTGTGGGGATCGTAAAAGACATTGTTTATAAAGACATTCCAACTACACCTGAAGATATGCAAGAGAAAATTGTCAGAGCATGTGCTTCAATAAGTGCTGACATGATAAGGAGTACCACACAATCCATGGCAACAAGATTGCAGCACTGCATTGATATCAATGGTGATCACTTCGAACGCCTTCTGTAAATGGACGTTCTTGCCACCTTTGTGACCTTCTTTGACCTTCAAAGACCTTACAGTTACACATCATTGGATTCGTCTCAATAGCCACTATGAGAAATGAGAAAGTATCCCATTTAAAAAACAAAAACAAAGTTGACTCTCATATCTCTGATGCGACCCCACCTAGCAACAAAAAACCAACGTCGTATTATAGCCGCCGTTGTCCCATGCAACTTTTGTCCCACAAACTTTTCTCCTCCTCTCATACTTTCGGAGCTATTATTGGTGGCAATAGTTAGTGACTCACCCTTTAGATTATCCCATTATTTACAACTAATTACTGATGAATTCGTCAAAAAGAACTAAACAATGGCATTATTGAGGGAAGTATTAATATGTGTGGAGCACTACTTGTAACAGTGCCAAAAAGGTCAGGTTTGACTCTGTTGAGACTATCAGTACTTGAGTAGCAGGCTGATTAAGGATGTGTATCTGACGCTAAATATAACAAAAATTTTGGGTAACTCGTGACTCTGCAGATACTTCTCCGCAATAAAAGGTCAGAGTGGTTGTCATCAGTTGGAAAAAGCGCCAGATGAGCAACCAAAGAGTGCATTTACAGTGACTTGGGGTCATTAACAACATCAGCAAGAGCCATCTGATTTAAAAAATGCACCAGCCACGTTTCAAATGTTCCTAGATGGAGTGTTAATGGTTTGAAGCCAAGACAATGAAAGAAGTACCTGGATGGTCACTTCAGATCCAAATTGAAGTCATACTTGGTTGATCACTACTTTTACACAGTAAATGAATATCTACAAAAATAAATTTTTCTATGTTAACCCAGTGTAGTCTCATACAGAAGAACATTTGTATATTATCTTTCTGTATATAGCGTAACAAAATTTAAGTATTCATCATTAATTGATATATTAATGTGTGTTATTATCTACAAAGGTATATTATATGTAAAATTCTTAATATTAATATAAAAATCCAAATATCTCTTGCACATTGTGCAGCAGTAGATGAAAATCGATCAATAAATCAATCAATAAATCGATGATATCACTGTATTTACATAAGATTGGGTGCAACATATGTGTCAGTTTAAAAAAGTTTTTGAGATGCTGTGTTCTACATCAAACAATGCCATTTTGCATCAAGAGAAGTGAACTACTTACGACACATGATTAGCCAAGATGGTGTGAAAATGGATCCCTGATTGATACACACTGTAGCTAATTACTATAGAAAGTTTGTAATGGGATTTGCAAACTTTGCACGACCATTCACACATTTTTAAAGAAAGATGTCAGTTTACAGTTGACAGAGAATATCAAGCCATATTTGCAAAAGTGTAGGAGGCATTAACAATCAGCCTTGTGTTTGACTTTCCAGATTATGAAAAGGAGTTTATGTTTTTATGTGATGCTAGCAACCATGCAAAACGACTGAGAAGGTGATGTTAAGCTTAAGATATAGCGTGATATACTTCTGATGTTATCTGTATGAAACGAGGTTTAGACTACTGACAGATATGACAGAAGTAGTTGTTAGGTTTAAAAGATGTGGCAAGTAGACTGACAAGGTGGGCAGTAAAACTAAGTAAATTTGATTTTGAAGTGGTTCACAAATCAGATAAGAAACATAGTAACATGAGTGGACTTAGGAGAAAGATTAACCCTCCAGAATGGCAGAGAGCACAAGCTGCTGATGCAATTTTTTGCCGATGAAACCGCACTTTATGTTTCACATTAGTATGTTATGCAAAACAGCAGCTTGTACCACACATGATTGTACCTACTGCTCTGTGAGAAGGAGCACTAAAAGAAGGACATGATAATGTGTAAAAAACTAAACCAAACGTAACTCTGTTCAAACAGACCTTGAACGCCCAACGATACTGACTTGCTGCTATGTCAGCCTCAGCCCACAAGCGTCACTGGATTTGGATATGGAGGGGCATGTGGTTAGCATGCTGCTCTTCCGGCCATATGTCAGTTTGCGAGACTGAAGCCGCTACTTCTCAATCAAGTAGCTCCATAGTTTGCCTCACAAGGGCTGAGTGCATCACACAGTGCTTGGCAGACTGGATGACCACACATCTAAGCGCTAGCCCAGCCCAACTGTGCTTAACTTCGGTGATCTGTCAGGTATTGGTGTTACCACTGTGGCTAAGCTGTTAGCATGACAATGTGTTAGTTTGGTAAATTTCCATGAAAGAATGGAACATTTTTGTTGCACTTTCATAGTTGATTGACAGCTGTCTGAATTGATCAGTCTGTCAACTGCAATTGAAATTGGAGAAAACTGAATTTCGTTCTGTTAGCGAACATTTTAATTTGAAGGGTTGGACTGTCACATAGTTCAAGACGGAACTGGATAAAGTTCACACAGACTCTGCAACATCACTGAAGATCCTTTACTTTGCATTAATGAATTTTACTGTGGTTGTTCAAGCACAAAGATGAAGTGCACCCTGGCCATCCAATTGAGGTCACCCCAAAGGAAACCACTGACTAAGTCCATATTATGATAATGCAAGACCATGGAATAAACATTATTGAGCTTGCCAAGCAAGTGCATGGGGTGCTGGCCATTAAGAAACTGTGTGCATGGTGTGTACCGCAACTGCTAACTGTCGACCAAAATTGCATGTGACACAATGTTTCAGCACAATGTCTAGTGATGTCGAATTGCAATTAGCAAGACTTTTTGCATCGATATGTGACTGTTAATGAAACCTGGATCCCTCATTACATACTAGAGTCAAAATGGTAGTCAAAATAATGGACTAAGGCTGATGAAATTGCACCAATGAAGGCAAAGACCATTTTGTCTTTCAGTAAGCTGAAGGCCAATATTATTTGGGAGTCTCAAGGAATAATTCTCATAGATTACTTGGAAAAAGACAGAACCATATCAGGACTCTATTATGCTTCATTGCTGGATCATTTGAAACTTGCCTTGACTGAAAAAAATAGAGGTTGGCATGCAAAAGGGGTTCTTTCACGTCATAATGCATCATCCTGTACATCAGTGATAATGAAGGCAAACGTGCATGAATCAGGCTTTTAATCAATCAATCAATCTCTTTATTCATCAATTAACAATTTATATTGCATGGATGTAGTCAATTACAATACAGTTTCTTATATTTAATTTGTTTAAAAATCTTGGAATATTTTATATCAGTATATATAAATAATATTACTTTTCCAAATTCAGATATTCTTCAGTGTTATAAAAACTGTGTGTTAACAAAAATTGTTTAGGATCTACCTTGAATTTATGAAATTCTTTAATTTCCTTTATTGTAGAAGACAATGCACTAAAAAGTATTTTCGGCTGGTAGTTTACACTTTTTTGGTAGCATGCTCCTTTGTGGGTGTCTCTGTGAAAATCATCCCTGTTCCTTGTTTCATGTTTATGAACCTGATTATTTAATGTTGAAAATTTCTGGTTAGCTGTCAGAAAGCACACACATTCATAGATGTATAAGCTAGAAAGAGTCATTATTTTAAATTCTTTAAATATTTTAATGCATGACACTCTGCAAGGAACCCCTTTCATTATTCTAATAGCCCTTTTTAGACGTTTGAAAGCTTGTTTTGCCACACCTGTATTTCCCCAGAAGATCACACCATATCTAAGTAAACTGTTCATGTAAGCATAACAGGCACGCAGCATTGATTCAGTGTTTCAACATCCACAAAGCATTCTTAGCAGATAGCAGAATTTACTTAATTTTTTACTCAAAACTTCTAGATGCTTTTGCCATCTCAAGTGCTCATCCACCCATATACCGAGGAATTTTGTTTATGGAGCTTGTGCAATAACATAGTTCCCTAACTCAGCTTTTACTCTTCTTCTAGCTTTACTTTTAATACTACTGAAATTCAGCAATACCATTTTATCCTTATTTATGATCAAAGCATTATCACTAAACCATTTTCCTGTGTCATTTAGTGTCATAGAGACACTCTGCTGTAGATCATCCTCAGTGTATCCTTTTATAAAAATGCTAGTGTCATCAGCGAACATCACCATTTCTGTAACTGTCAGATGGTTTGGCAAATCGTTTATGTACACCAAGAACAACAGAGGGCCTAACACGGAACCCTTTGGCACTTCCTAGCTAGTTTGGTTCCTCGTCCACTTAGTTCACCAGAATTAGCACCAAGTGACTTCTTCCTGGTCCCTAACTCAGAGCTTAGTCATGCTGGGAAGAAAGTTTCATCAAATGAGGAAGTGATAGTTGCATTCAAAGAATATTTTACAGAGTTTGACAAACCCAATTTTCTGATGGGATGAAAAAGCTGGAGGATCGCTGGACCAAGTGCATATCACTCAAAGGAGATTACATTGAGTAGTAAGGTGAGTTGTTTATGAAACAAAAATCTTCCCTTCTTTTTTATCAGACTTATCAAACCACCTTAAGAAAGAAACTGTGTGCCATGTGCATAACGTACTAAGTAATCATTGTGTGCCGCTATAGAGGTTCTGAGATGCAGTTAAGCATATTAAGATGATTGGGATGGATATTTTAGGGCATTTTAGCCAGGCACCAGCAGGAAACCGCTGTGTGCCGATATTATAAATCATTTTCCTCACTGTGTTGCAATGATCACTGTTCCAAATCAATTGGCAGACAAAGTAGTGGACGCAATGGTAAAGTTCAGTGTTCCAAAGCTGAAAACTATGAATTAAAGCAACAACTTTGTGTCACAGCTGATGAGACAGTTATGTCATTTGTTATACTCATAAGGTGAGAAGTAGCCTTGTACATCCACAGATTACAGGAAGGGCAGAGCAAATTCATCGATTCATCATACAGTCATTAAGATGCTGAGTTATTATGTCAACAGGCGTCATAATGAGCAGGATGTATTCTTATAGTATGTGATGGCAGTGTGTACTTTGAAAACCCATGATGACATGTCTGTCACCATATAAGGTGGTGTATGGTAGGAAAATTTCTTCAACATTTGACAGTCAAGCTGAATATGAGGAAGACTAGAGAACTAGGCTGGACATTAAAAGGTGTGTGGAAGTGGGTGGAAAAAGTTAACAGAAAGGCCCTTGAACATCACGAAAAAATGGAATATCGTAATAATAAATTACTGGAGGAAATTATGAATGAAAGTTCTGATGGAAGGAGAGGAGTGTGTATAGGAGGTCGGAGAGTGGAGTGTATAAGATTTGCAGACGACATGGTTGTGATGGCAGAGAGTGCAAGAGAGATGAAACAAATGTTAGATGATCTAAAAACAAAATTAGGAGAATATGGAATGATGTACCTCTTTAATTGCACATTACTTAATGTGTTGTGTACATGGAAATATTTCAATACAGACCACAAGAAGAAAACGAAAAGCATGGTAACTGGAGGAAAGGGGAGAAAATTCCATATGAAAATAGGGGGAGAGGAAATAGAGCAAGTGAATAACTTCATTACTTTGGAAGTGTAATAATAGAGGATGTGTATTGCTCAACAGAAATTAGGAATTGCAATGGCAAAATAAGGCTTCAGAAGAAAACAGAAATTACTTTGCGGACCACCAAACAAAGATCTGAGGAAAAGACTTGCTAGTGTTACATCTGGAGTGTTGCACTGTATGGTGCAGAGACGTGGACATTGAGGAAGGAAGATGAAAGAAGATTGGAGGCACTAGAGATGTGGATATGGAGAAGAATGGAAAAAGTGAAATGGGAAGACTGAGTAAGGAATGAAAAAGTATTAAGAAGAGATGGGGAAGAAAGAAACATGCTGAAAGTCATTAGAAAGAGAAAACGAACTGGATTGGACACTGTCTGAGGAGGAAGGATTAGAAGGAATTATGGAGGGAAAAAGGGGAAGTGGAAAAAGAGGATATCAAATGCTGGACAATATCCAAGGAGACAACTATTCAGAAATGAAAAAAACTGGCTATGGACAGACAAAAGTGGAAGAGGTTTAACCCATAACACGAGCTGCCATAGGGCAGAATACCTACTACTGCTACTACTACTACTACTACTACTACTAGAGTATCATGTAGGGGCAATGTTGTGATGATGAGCCCATATAGCCTGCAGGGTAAGACAAAGAGGTTCATGACTTGGTACCATGGTCAGTACTAAGCTGTTGTAGTGATGCTAGTGAATTTCAGTACACAGCTGTCTAAGTGTACAACTATTGCATGTAGGACACCTTTGTTCTTTTAAAGACACACTAGATTTATTAGCATAAGTAATGGCACTGCTCCCTAAGAAGAACATAGGGGATAGAAGGAGCTGAGCACTAGAATCACTCATGTAGGCCACATGCAGAATTTCATATTCATTACAGTCACGAAAATTGATGGGGTACGCTAGAGTATTTTAAGTGTATTTATAGGTCTAGACTGCAGACAATGAGTCTTCCAAGATGTGAGGTTCATAGTTTTGGATGTGCTGCACCTCTACAGTGAGGAACGTGTAGGTGCATTGCAAGAGCAGTGACTGAAAGAAGGGGTAATATTCTCCAGACAGAAAGACGTTATCCTAAACGGCCACTGTTGGATGCTAAAATTAACACACAATACTTGGGAAGTAAGGAATAAATTCGCAGGCTGTTGGAGCATCTGTAGAACTGTACCCAAAAGCGGAGGAGAAGGAGGTGTTGGAAGAAGTATACAGAGATTCTGTGAGATTATGTCTCTCCTACGAACATCTGTGGGAATAGTTACAAGTGGTGGATTTAATACCCCATGTGCACAGCAATGTAAGAGAGTACGGTTGGACGTGGGTGCTAGGTTGCTGAAAATGACATTCAGAACCTCAACTACTGATGAGATACAGGACTGTTAATATGCTAGTGAAGCTGAGAGGAACTGTGAATAGGAATAAAACTATAACTAAGTGGTACACTATACACGTTTCAAATTTGGAACACGGCATAATGAACAACATTCAAATGCTACAGTAGGCAACAGTGGAACTGACAGGTTATGTGAAAGTAGCTATAGCTCACTGAAAGTATCTGAATGTCATACAGTCCTGATTAGATTAGTTGAACACCAAGACTCTTGCCAACACTGGTCGACAACACAGAGGATACCCGAGTAGAAGTCCTGGAGACAATATACCATGCAGCGCAGTGGTAGTTCAGTCCTACACTGTTGCCTTCTGGACAATTCCTGGTTGACATACAGAGGCTCAAAAGGAACTACCAAGTGCATTAGAGCTTAATCCCACGTCAAACGAAGAAATCCTATCACTGATTTACCATGTTGAAACGTTAGGAATCGGCACAAACCAGGCCAAACTATATCTGATGGTCTAATGACCCAGTAGGAAGCACCAACACCTGGTATGAAGATATCATCCACACCAATCCAGTAAGGCGGGAAGCCTTGGGGAAGTACGTACAACTTGGAACAAAAGCGGTTAAGCTCATTCCTAAAGGAGGGAAGAATTATGCACTGAGCAGGTGCCAATACGCCTGACCCAAGTGGTGCAGACTGATACAGGAAGGTGCAAGGTGCATTTATCCCCACAGAGAGCAGGAGTGGAGCTTGCAGCATATCCTGGTACCAAACCCTATTTTCAGAGAGCAGAGGTACATCTGATATATTCCATCTATGAACCCAAAGCGGTTACACTGAGTTGCTATGAGCAAGGTCAATCTAGGAGCGTAATCTGATTACAGGTGCAAGGCAGTAATTTGCTAATCAGTGGCGTAACTCTTAACAAGTCAGGATCAACTTTTCATCTTGTGGCTACCATAACTGGAACTATCAGTGTGAATGCGATTTTTTCTATTGACCAGACAAACCACTGAAAGTATTCCTGGCCCAGAATCTATTCTACCTTCAATGACTCCATGGAACCTGACCTGCTCCTCTCATTGGACAAACTAATCCCAACCTAAAAGGGGTGCATAACGGTAGGGCAGATACTCCAGCATATACAGAACTATTGAGTTAGCCAGCACCACGGGACCATGATGATAAGTGTTTCAGTTTCAGATGCCATTATGGTTAGGACCAGTACAAGCCTAACTGCCATCCCACGTGAGCTGCAAAATTGTCACGCCCCCTTTTTTTTTTTAGTTTGTATAATGTTAAAATCTGTCCACTTTTTAGTATGTTTGGAAACTTGATTTGAAAAGTTAGTCATATGATTTAAACAAATTTAGCCATAAAAATAATTTAATAAACAATGTGAATTTATGGTTACCCTAAAAGAACACTTTTTATGTTTGTGTACCAACAATGTATTCCGTGTAAAACAAAATATAATTACAACAGAATTTAAAATTTACATATTAGTTGGTTTGAACAATAATGTGTACGATAACTGTTTCTTTTTCTTTGAACAAAATAAAAAACAACACAGGAAGGAACTAAGCAACTGAACATTTAAAGAAAACTAGACAAATCAAAGCTTCCTGGCTTTCGCTTGCAGAAACTCTTTTACTCGGTCCACATAATTTAAGTCCTCTGCAGGTTCGTGCTTCTCAAGTATTGTTACAAGTTCACTTAAATGAGTTTGGTTCATTGTTCATTTGACATGTTTTTACTAGTTTTAATTTTGAGAAACTTCTCCATCCACTCGCAGGTGTCGCCAGGAATGTTAGGAGATTTCTTACAGCAAAGTTAATATTAGAGCAAAAATTATGTCTTCCTTCTTTGAACCTCTGGGTTTCACAACGTTGAAAGCATTTTAAATTCTTCTCTCAACTCCAGAACATAGACGTGCCTAATTCTCCAAAACTGCTGTGAGATTTCTATGCTTTTCCTCCAGTGTGCCAGAAGGTATATTCTTCAGCTTGCCAATATCGTGTAGAAAATCAAAATGATCACACTGACACTTCAGCTGAGTGAATCTCTCATCCAAAGGCGTGGTGACAGAGTCTAAAAGATAACACACTGATGGGAAAAAAATCGCAACACAAAGAAGTTGTGTGACTAAACGAAAGTTGGTGGGCGTATTTATGCATCTGAAAGATGATGTCTATTCAGATTTCACGCCAGTCGCACAACAATGACGCTAGCAGCGCCACTATTCAGATGCAAATCAGGTTTCCTTCAAATACTCACTGTAACGGTTTAGAGCATTAGTCGCCTTAGAGATTGGACGTGGTGAGTTGATGTTAGTCAAGGATGGCTTTATGGCGACAAGTTGGCGGGAGTATAGCCACTGTACATGATTAAAGTTATCATGAGAATGTACGGTCGCAAGAAGAGCTGGCTCCAGACAGCTACTCGGCAATACCAAGACGTAAGATCACTGTGTATGGCGTATTACTGTGACACATTTTATTGCATCTGCCCCAGCAATGTGAGCAGCACTTGACACCACAGTAATTAACGAACTGTAGCAAACTGGTTACTTCAAGGTCAGGTCCGAGCCAGACCCCCCAGCAATACGCATTCCACTGATCCCAAAACACCGCCGTTTGCAATTTCAGTGATGTCAAGGTTGACCTCATTGGAAGACGGATTTGACGTCTGTTAAAGCTGGTTCTGCCTTGATGCCATTGATAGCTGTGTGTTAGTTGGAAGGAAGCCAGTTGAGGGCCTGCAACCAACCTGTCTTCATACTAGACACACTGGAATTACACTTGGAGTTATGGTTTGCGGTGCGATTTCGTATTTCAGCAGGAGCACTCTCTTGGTTATCCAACGCACCCTGATTTCAAATTTGTATGTCAATCTCGAGATTCTACCTGTAGTGCTGCCATTCATGAAGAGCATTGCAGAAGGTGTTTTCCAACAGGATAACGCTCGCCCTCATACCGCTGTGGTAATCCAACATGCTCTATAAGTGTCAACATGTTGCCTTGTCCTGCTCAATCATCAGATCTGTCTGCAATCGAACACATATGGCTCATCATCGGACGACACCTCCATTGTCATCCTCAAGCAATGTTAACTGTCCCTGTATTGACTGACCAAGTACAACAGGCATGGAATTCCATCCCACAAACTAACACTCAACTCCTGTACACAGATCTGAAGAGAGGGAGGGGAAGGGAGGGGGGGGCAAAATCCCCATGCCACAAGGTACAAGTGGGGCCCAAATCTCTCAAGATTCGGATTACCCAGGGTCCTCAGTTGGCAAATATCAGACTGGACTGCTATTCTATTCGTAAAATAAATTTTGTATCATACAGTAAATAAAAGAATATTATCCTAGCACCAGCACAATCAATCTACTCTCCCTTTCCATTTCGTTTCTTGAGTTTTATGAGTCATACAGGCCAATTGTATACAATTCTACGTCATGTTTGATCTTGAATGTACCATACACTATTTTCTTTAGATATCATGTATTAAAACCACCTTGTGATGGAGCTGAAATGTGCTTTCTTTAAATGTTGTTGGAAATCTTTCCAAAAAATATACCCAACAAATGTACAGGGCAACAGCTGTGAAACGTTGTTACCATTTGGTAGGTTTGCCAACAAAATTCAAAGATGTACTATTACAAGGTAATTTTACACAAAAAACGAGTATACACAGAATATTTTGCATCCAAGAATAAACACAAAATAAAATATTTCTACTGGTTTAAGCCGACCAGGAAGAAGTATAAAAGAGGAGAAATGAAATGAGCCATGCTGATACTCAGAAGTAACGGGATACTGTTCTTTTGTTCATCTGTAGCACAGCCAGTTTAGAATGGAAGTCTCAGGTTACTTCATGTGACATTACTTCTTAGTCAAAGAGTTGAAGGTTAAACTTAGAAAACTGGAGATATGAGTAACGGAAACTTCCACATAATATTAGAGCCCTCGAGTCACTATGATCCACTTCTTTTTTATTTATTTTTTATGTCATGTTCCTTAGATAATTTTTACGATTATTTTATCGATATGATATGGACGAAGTCAGATTACAAGATATATATACACACATGAATAGTGCTAATATTAACACCACAGTGGTGTCGTGCTCGAAATAGCGGTCAACGGCCGGCCACACCACAGTGGTGTCGTCTGCATAGTATCGCTCAGTGACCGGCAACAACACAGTGGTATCGGGAGCATAGTACCGTACAATGGCCGGCGACAGCCCTTTAGTATCTTTTGCATTCTGTTGCTGTTTTGTTTAGGTAACAATAAGTTACGCACGTCAACAAGTACGTGCCCTTTCATCATGGCAGACGAAACATACGATACGATTATTTACGACGAATGCGCGGACGTCTTGTCTGTCGTTTCGGACGACTTGGCCGAGTAAGAAGAAGACATTGAATATCAAAAATATGAAAGTGAAACAGAATCGTCCGAAGATAGTGAAATACGTCCAAGAAGAATTCGGCGAACGCTACTACGGTTTCCAACTGATTCGGGTGAATCAGAAGAAGCCGACAGTGGACAGTTCTCAGACTTTGATTTACCCAGGACCAATAATAAATATGAAGGATCTCCCAGTCCAAACACGTTTCCCAAAAACACACAGAGCGTTGAGGATATCGTAGAATTGTATATTGGGAACGATCTATTTGAATATATTAGCAATGAAACCAACAAGTACTGCAGTCAAAATTGCAATAGAAGGGAACTGGATTAAAAAATGCCAAATTTTTCGACGTTACGGGAACCGAACTTAAAAAAAGGTTTGGGCTTGATATCCTTATGGAAACTGTAAAAAAAGCAAAGATCGATGATTATGGGTCAACGAATCCGTTGAGACACACCGATATTTCGCAAAACGATGTCCCGCAACAGATTCAGATAAATATCATTTTTAAACTTTACCGACGTCAACAATAAACCGGATAATGCCGACTGGCTTTTCTAAGTGCAATTTGTAATTGATTATTTTTGCAAAAAGTTTAAAGAAACCTTTAATCCAAGTCAAAACATCTCAACTGATGAAGGAATGATACTGTGGCGTGGATGGTTAAATCTGTCGAAAATTACGAAATATGGCATACTCATTCGGATGCTCTGTGATTCCGGTATGGGATACATTTTCTCATTCAAGACATAAAGCAATGTTGGAACTATTGATACCTTCTGATGGAAAGTGGCATCACCTCTACATGAATAATTATTATAACAGTGTAGAACTTGCAGAGAAGTTACTTGAAAAAAAATTTGAGTTCGTGAAACAATACGGCAAAAAATAAGATTTCTGGAAAAATTAAAGGCTGCAAAAGTCAATGTGTTCAAAGCTTGTCATCAACAGAAAGGTGAAGTACTCGCAGAGGTATGGAGAGCTTCGAAAATTAAAACGATATGAATAATCTCTACAATACATAATGCCACTATGACTGACACTCAAAGAAAATGTAGAAAAGCCAAATACACAATTAAAAAACCTGAAAGGGTATTAGACTACAACAAACACATGAAAGGAGTGGATCGGGCAGACGAACACTTGAGTTATTACCCTATATACAGAAAAACTATAAAATGGCAAAAAAAGGTTTGCATGTACCTCTTTAATTGCGTATGTGGAAATATTTCAATACAGATCACAATGGTCTCAAATTTAACGATTTCTTATTGAAAGTGTCTGATTCGTTGATAAAAGACCATGTACCTGCTTCTGAGCAAAACTTGGGGGTTACCACTATATCGCGTATGTCCCATTATGATCCGGTTGACAGACTTTATGGTCACATAAAGCAACACCAGCTAATACTTATTTCCGAAACGAATAAACGAAAACGAAAGAACTGCCGTGTATGTTCCAAAAACATAAAAGGAGAACAACAAACTAATGTGGAATTCTTGTGGAATGGCGTTACATGTTGGAGAATGTTTTGCTGCATATCAAACGAAAGAGAAGTACTAAGTACCAAAGACAATGCAAATAAAGAAATGTATGAAACAAACAACTTTAGTATTTATTTACGTATGTATATCTTCGACATTTTATGAAAGTAGGGGAACAGGGCTGTGAATTTGTGAGAACTAATGACGAGATTAGTAAAACTTAACGATTTATAATCTCTCGGTAATGTCAAGAACGGCCGGCGACAAGCCAAGTAATCCGAACTAGCGCTGCCGGCGCCAAGCGAATACATTTCTACGAGATGTGTGGACGGTAAAGTGTTAATATTACTGAAATTTTTAGTTCTACACATGCAACTACATTTAGAGGTAGAATTTTTTTTACCAGTTCTGAAATAGAAACTCGTCCATGGAATAGAAGGAGTTGTCCAAAAGAAATGATTTTAAGCTAGATTTTAAACTTGTTCAGCTACCTGCCAGACACGTTATGTTGTTGGGCAAATGATCAAAGATTTTTTTTTGCTGAATAATGTACTCCTTTTTGAGCAACTGACAGCTTCAATAATGGATAGGAAAGGTCATTTCTCCCTCTGGTGTTCTATGTATGAATATCACTGTACTTCGTGAATTGAGATGGATTATTTATACCGAATTTATTTAGCGAATATATGTACTCTGATGGTGCAGTTAAAATACCTAACTCCTTGAATAGGTGCCTACATGACGTCCTTGGACGAACACCACTAATTATTCTCACTGCTCTCTTTTGTACAATCAATACTTTATGCTTAGTGGTGAGTTATCTCAGAAAAATATTTCATAAGACATTATTGAGTGGATATATGCAAAGCACGTTATGAGGCTGAGCTGTTTATTGCCAAGACTAGTAATTATATGAGGAGTGAAAGAGGCTGAATGTAATTGTTTGAGAAGCTGAGTAATATGCTTCTTCCAGTACAAGTTGTCATCAATGTGAACACCCCAAAATTTGGAGAAATCTACCCTGTTAACTGAGCCCTGTTCATATGCTACATCAATTGTAAGTAAGACTCTATTCAATGTACAGAACTGGATATAGTGTTATTAAAATTAAGGGAGAGTCCATTTACTGAGAATCACTTAATAATTCTTTGAAAGACATCCTTAAAAATATCTTCAGCTGCTTTGTCTGCAATGGGATTTATTATAACACTTGCGTCATCTGCAAAAAGTACTAGTTCTGCTTGCTGAACGTTAAGTGTGAGGTCATTCACATGAATAACGAACAGCAGAGGACCCAAAATTGAACCCTGTGGGACTCCCTTTGTGATAACTCCCCATTCACTAGAATTTACCACCCTTCCAACATTATTTGTGTTATTCAGCACAACGTTTTGCTTTCTGTTTGTTAAGTATGATTCAAACCAGCTGTATGTATAGCCTTCAACTCTATAAGACCTGAGTTTTTCTAAGAGTGTGACATGGTCCACACAGACAAATGCCTTGGAAAGATCACAGAAAATTCCAACTGGCGATAATTTGTTATTTAGGGCTTGTACTATTTGATGGGTAAATGTGTAGATAGCATTCTCAGTCGACTAACCCTTCTGGATTCTGAACTGTGACATGCTAAGTAAATTATTTTCACTTACATGTGAGACTACTCTTGAATACATAACTTTTTCGAGTATTTTATAAAATGAAGTCAGTAATGAGATTGGTCTATAATTATTTAAGTTAAACTTGTCCCCTTTCTTCTGAAGAGGTTTGACAATTGCGTATTTCAACCTGTCTGGAAAAATTCTCTGTGCCAGCGAAGCATTACATATATCACTAAGGACACCACTTATTAAATTAGAACAACACTTTGAAATTCTGTTAGAGACTCCATAAACACCACATGAGCTCTTGTTTTTCAGTATTTATAATTCTCTTAATTTCAGTGGGCAATGTTGGTGCTGTTTCTAAAGACCTAAAGTCCTGAGGAATGACATTTTTAAGATACTTTTTTGCTTCTTCAACTGAATCCTTTAACCCTGTTTTTGCTGCTACATTCAGAAAGTGATTGTTAAAAATACTTGCAACTTGTGAATTACCACTCACATCATCATTTAGCTTTATTGCTATGGTATGCTGTGCACTGTCAGGTTGCCCCGTCTCCTATTTGACAATATTCCAAATAGTTTTTTTCTTATTATCAGCATTATTAATTTCTGTCAGAACACATAAGCTTCTTGACTTCTTAATGACTTTCCTTAAAATATTAGAGTATCTTTTGTAGTAAGCAAGTAACATCAGATGCTGACTTATTCTGGCATGTCCATATATTTTCCTCTTCCTCTCACACGATATCTTAATTCCCTTATTAATTCATGGCTTACTTGACTTTGTAATGGCTTTTTTTGGATAATGTTTCAGCTAAGCAACTCTCAAATATTGAGCAAATTTACTTTGGAATAAATTGAATTTGGCATCAGCATTATTTTCTGTGTATACCTCATACCATTCAACCTCTTCTAGGCTGCTCTTAAAACTCTGTATCCTGATCGCATCAATAATCCTCCCTGCCTTGTATGAGCCTGCCTGAAGCCTGTAAGGTGCTGTATGTGTTATTTCCATTAACTGTGCGTCATGATCAGATAACCCTTTAACAACTGGATACAAATGAATTGTTTCTGCCTGAGCACTGTCTATGAAAATGTTATCGTCAAGTGACCTACTATCCTGCTGCACATGAGTTGAAAAATTTACAACAGATACTAGATTGAAATAACCAAACAAAGATTCTAGCACATTTTTCCTACCTGTATCTTTCAAGAAATCAACATTAAAATCACCAAAAACCACTAACTGCTTCTTTTTGTCTGACAGGTAGCTCAATAATGTCTTAGATTTTTCAGGAATGGCTGAAAGTTACCTTGAGGGGATCTGTAGATTGTTACAATTACTATTGAAGTATGTTTCAGTAGCAACTCACAAGCACATGCTTTAAGTATCTGATTTACACAAAAGCTATTTGTATCAATATTTTTGACTTTATGTCCAGTTATCGCGAATCTCTTTCCCAACGTAAAGTCCCGAGCGACTGGAAAAAAGCGCGGGGGACGCCTGCATATAAGAAGGGTAGAAGGACGGATCCTCAAAATTACAGACAAATATCCTTAACATCGGTTTCTTGCAGGATTCTCGAACATATTCTCAGTTCGAATATAATGAATTTCCTTGAGACAGAGCAGTTGCACTCTGTGCATCAGCACAGCTCTAGAAAGCATCGCTCCTGCAAAACGCAATTCGCCCTTTTTTCACATGATATCTTGAGAACCATGGATGAAGGGTATCAGACAGATGCCATATTCCTTGACTTCTGGAAAGCGTTTGAATCGGTGCCCCAGTGCAGACTCCTAACTAAGGTACGAACTCCTAACTAAGGTACGAGCATGTGGGATTGGTTCCCAAATATGTGAGTGGCTCGAAAACTTGTTAAGTAATAGAACCCAGTACGTTGCCCTCGATGGTGAGTGTTCATCGGAGGTGACGGTATCATCTGGAGTGCCCCAAGGGAGTGTGGTAGGTCCGCTTTTGTTTTCTATCTCCATAAATGACCTTTTGGATAGGGTGGATAGCAATGTGCGGCTGTTTGCTGATGATGCTGTGGTGTACGGGAAGGTGTCGTAGTTGAGTGACTGTAGGAGGATACAAGATGACTTGGACAGGATTTGTGATTGGTGTAAAGAATGGCAGCTAACTCTAAATATAGATAAATGTAAATTAATGCAGATGAATAGGAAAAAGAATCATGTAATGTTTGAATACTCCATTAGTAGTGTCCGTCGATTAAATATTTGGGCGTAACATTGCAGAGCGATATGAAGTGGGACAAGCATGTAATGGCAGTTGTGGGGGAAGTCGGATAGTCGTCTTCAGTTCATTGGTAGAATTTTGGGAATATGTGGTTCATCTGTAAAGGAGACCGCTTATAAAATACTAATACGACCTATTCTTGAGCACAGCTCGAGTGTTTGGGATCCCTATCAGGTTGGATTGAGGGAAGACATAGAAGCAATTCAGAGGCGGGCTGCTAGATTTGTTACTGGTAGGTTTGATCATCATGCGAGTGTTACAGAAATGCTTCAGGAACTCGGGTGGGAGTCTCTAGAGGAAAGGAGGCGTTCTTTTCGTGAATCGCTACTGAGGAAATTTAGAGAACCAGCATTTGAGGCTGACTGCAGTACAATTTTACTGCCGCCAACGTATAAACGGAATGACCACAAAGATAAGATAAGAGATATTAGGGCTCATACAGAGGCATATGGGCAGTCATTTTTCCCTCGTTCTGTTTGGGAGTGGAACAGGGAGAGAAGATGCTAGTTGTGGTACGAGGTACCTTCCGCCACGCACCGTATGGTGGATTGCGGAGTATGTATGTAGATGTAGATGTAGATGTAGTTGTTATATAAGTAGCAACTCCTCCTTTTTCCATGTTGACTCTATATGAATAAAATGCAATTTGTAATCCCTTAAATTTAACTTCTCCATCCCTGTGGTTACATGGTGTTCAGAGAGACACAGAACATCTACACCTTCAGAATTTACCACATTTTATAGGCATACAAGAAGCTCATCTATCTTATTTTTCAATCCTCTAATGTTCTGCTGAAATACACAAATTTTATTTCTTTGGATACTGCTACAGACATTATGACACTGTTCTGTTTTAATCTCTTTCAATATTCTCTGTCTGTAACCTAAAAAATGTGTCCCTCTGACTCCAGTAATCACAGGTACTTTGTCTTGTGTGCATGTGCTCCCCTTACATTTTCTGCAAGAGTATCAACTAATCTATCCTTTCCCCTCCAATTCAGGTGCAGGCCATGACTAGTGTAACCCCGCCTCCCAATTGTATCAACAGGCACAGCGCAGAAATGAGATTTAGTTTCTGCCAACAGTAATCCCCCAGCTGTCTGTTAACACAGTTGACAGCTGTATTAACCATGAGCTAGGTATGGCGCTGCAAAACATCCACAAACCCCACACGAGTGTGAGTTGTTGATGCTCCTATTACACCCAAGTCACACCTAATACTATAGTCTGAATTGCTAGCCAGGTTGTTTCCTGCTCCTCCTACTATAAGAACATGGTCCTCACCATCAAAATCTTTGCACAAGGCCCCTAGGTCTTCTGTAACCTGGCTCAGCTTAGCACTGGTTTTCACAATGCTTTGACCTGGTACTCGACTCCTAGCCTATCCTGTAGCAACTGGCCTACGCCTCTTCCACGACTGCTACCTAACAGCAGGACTGTTTTCTTTCTGCTTAACTTTATTCCCGCCCCATTATTACAATTGTTACTGCAAGTCCGCTACACCCTACTTTGCTCAAAAATGGTTGCGAAACGCCTTAGCAAGACAGGAAAATGGAAAGTGTTTCAAAGTGCGTTTTTTGTCAAGTGATTCTCAGAATGAATTTATTTCTAGTTGTGCCCATGATGTCAGGGTGCAATCTTGATACGAGAGAAAATGAGAAGTATTATTGATTCCTGATTCAAGTCATACTGAACAAACAACGTTTATCCTGCATATTTACTTAGACGAAAACTGATAAATACGAAATAAATGAACAGTTTTTGGAATTTGTAAACTGCAACCAGAAAACGAGAGTTGCTCTTACATATATAATTCTATCAACACTTATGAATCATTCAATTCCTATCAGTGGACGCTATGGACAAGGTTATGGTAACGAAAGTAATAATAGAGGGTTTTACAAATCAGGTCAGACACATTTTCTTCTGTGAAATTCTCTTGCAAAATTTTTTCTGTGTGGTTGTCGTAGCCTTATGTGAATTATGTGCAGCTGAGAGTAGTCATAATGTAGATACATTTTGGGAATGATTTGACTTATTTACAACCTGTTCAATAGCAGTTCATGACAATAGAAAATTCTGATACAGTGTGTTGGTAGTTCTTTACATTCCATCATTCCATGCCTGATGCTTGTTGGTATGCTTGAGTAGACACTGCAAGACCAATTGTAGCTCACTTGGATAAGAGTGCCAATGTTGTTTAACCTCACAGTAGGTTACTGTCGTATGAAACACTTTCTGCAGTATTGTGTGTTTTGATTGTGTTAGACCATTCAAGTATTTAGCTAAAGTATTTACAGCAGTTGACTATAGAAGCAAATTACTACAAGCTCGAAATACTACCACTGATGTTTAAGTAAGATACTTTGAGAGCTTATTAAATGATTAAAAATAGTTTGGCGTAAATAGTGATACCATTCTCCCTGATCTTAAGTTGTTGCCAGTGCAATTAATGTCGACCCTGAATTTCCAGAGACGCACATTAAGAAGAGGGAATCATTCCCTGATGAAACCAGGAGTGAACTGACAGATGAGAATTCAAAATATTTAATCAAGATAAATGTATTTTATATCATTATGACAATCTAGTGTCTAACTTGAAATCCTGATATGAAAGAGTGAAGAAATTAAATAAAACGTTTGTATTTCATAGACATACTATAATATAACTGATATACAAGTCACTGAGACATGCAAGTTATTTATCAGTGAATACCATAGTGATGTCACAAGAGATTTAAAAAAGGAATTAAATATTTGGAAACAATTCACATTTAAAAATTTTAATACATTTCTTCAGAACTACTAGAACTCTTGAAAAATATGCCTGAGCTTAAAATTTTAAACTTTTTTCGAAATGTATGTGAAGTTATGTTCATCTTTTACTCTCTTCCAGTGACTGTAGCTGAGGGAGAAAGAGCACTATGGGTTGTGTTAAGAGTTGTCTCAGATCAGCTTCTCATCAAGAACATCTCACAGACCTGGAAACTTTGGCAACTGAATGCAATTCTACAACGCATCTAGTCCATGATTCAAATATTTCCTGAACGAAACTCTAACAAAGCACCACTGACAGTGTTGGAGGCAAGTAGGTTATAATAGGCTATAGCTCGCACAGGATACAGTGACCGATGTACAGTGAGCAGTTTTCGCCCAAAGCACTGGGAGAGTTCTTTCGTTTGTTTGGAAGGGAAGGCCGACAGATATTTTCCACCTTTCTGTTGGTCAGCGGTGACAGAATCGAGGCGCACGCTCTGTAATCTTTCTCAAACGATTTTATGGAAACTATTGAGTAAAAAATTTTTTTTGCTTTACTCATAGCTTTATATGTCAGGTTCATAATTATGTGCCCATCATTTTGTTAATGGTCATAGTTATTATGATATTTAGGTGGATCTAAGACATTTGGCGAAATTCGGAAAAGTGTGCAATGAAAAATAGAGATTGCTATGGTTTTTCGTTTGGTGTATATAACATAATATGTTGTTGTGTACGAAATTCAGCTAACATATTGAATTTTTCTTTATACATGGGTAGAGGTATCTATCTGCCATTAATCTCGAGAAAATTGATCAGATGTAGCACATTCATTTGCGATCGCGCCACGCCAGCGATAAGGCCAGAATGAAATATCCACAATATTCCTCATATTTCATTAATAATTTGAGATATTGAAATGAGATTTTGGCAAACGATAGCACACAAAGAGGAGAGTATTTTACCATATCGTTATTATGAAAACATTATTACGTATTGTGTTATTCCAATAACTACATAATTTTTCGATGAAAGAATGTAATCTTTAAGGGCCATCGATAGCAAGAGGGGAATGCTATGGCTTTTGGAACAACATATGTGAAGACACTACACGCATTTTTGTACAAAGGATGTGGTTTTTCATAAGCTGCTAACCTCACTTTTTCTCAATTCCTCACTTAATAAATTAAATAAACCACTGTTTCAGAATTCCCTCGCAGTTGTGTTTGCACAACATGTTAGTGAAGTGAGACTGTGTAAACTCCGCTGTGTTTTGGCAAAAAAAAATGCAAATTTTGATATGGCAACCAGAGAAATGTGTAGATTTTATTAAAAATTCGCTATTCATGATAAGTAATGCATTATTTTTAACTTGCACTGCGATGAAGGAAGCTGTATGTTGTAATAAAACCCAGTCAGTCAGGCAGCAGTAGCTGACCAAGACAGATGCAGCAACAGGGAAGTAAACGGCTTTTGTCATTTACGAGTTCCTAACCAGGAATGGCTTTTATTATATCATCTGTGTGCTTTAATAGTTCAGTTTCTTGTGTTTCTGCGTGTACATTTAATATCTAACAGCCACAGTTGTCGCATTTTTATTTGCGTCGGAAAGTAAACCGATTTTGTGACAATTCCTAGTCAAGGGCAAATTATTTAGTTTAACCTGAGTGCTTCGGTAGATAGGTTTTTGAATATCTGCGTATTACCAGACACAGTTCGTGCGTTTTCGTCAGGGTCTACAGTAGAGTTGCGCAGCACGTGCCGATAGTCAGTTTATCTGAATAGTTTAGTTTTCCACGGCCTTTAGTATGGACAGGGACTGCGATTGTTGTGTGTGGATGCGAGCCGAGTTGATGACACTTCGCTCTCAGCTTCAGGCTGTGATGGCTTTGGTTACACAGCCTGAGGCTGCAGTGGATGAGCACCTCTGTTGTGAGCCGGCTGTGGGACCCAACCGGTCCTCACCGGGGGGCAAACCCAGTTACTGCTGGCACTGAGGCTGAATCCTCATCTGTGGTCGAGTGGGAGGTCGCGGCCGGGGCGAAGCAGGTAGCGAAAGACATCTCAGGTGGCCACACGTAAGGACTCCCCAGTTTGTCTGACAAACAGGTTCCAGGTGCTGTCTGTGGCCGACACTGTCGCTGACTCAGATGCTGTCGCCTGTCCTGTTTCAGAGGAAACCACTCAGCCTGCAAGATCCAGGCAATCGCAGAGGGTGGGATTATTGGTAGTTGGGAGCTCCAATGTTAGGCGCCTTATGGGGCCCCTTAGGGACTTGGCCGACCAGGAGGGTAAAAAATCCAATGTGCACTCCGTGTGCATACCAGGTGGAGTCATTCCAGATGTGGAAAGGGTCCTTCCAGATGCCATGAAGAGCACAGGGTGCAGCCAACTGCAGGTGGTGGCTTACATTGATACCAATGATGTGTGTCACTTTGGATCAGAAGAGATTCTCTCTGATTTTGAGCGGCCAACAGAAGTGGTCAAGGCTGCCAGTCTTGCTTGCAAAATGAAAGCAGAGCTGACCATTTGCAGCATAGTCGACAGGACTGATTGCGGACCTCTGGTACAGAGCCGAGTGGAGGGTCTGAATCAGAGGCTCAGACGGTTCTGCGACTGTGTAGGCTGCAGATTCCTCTACTTGCACCAAAGGGTGTTTGGGTTTCGGGTTCCGCTGAATAGGTCAGGTGTCCACTATACGCAGGAGGCGGCTACACGGGTAGCAGGATCTGTGTGGCGTGGACTGGGCGGTTTTTTAGGTTAGAGGGCCTCGGGAAATCACAAGAAGGGCTTCAGTCAGAAAGGGTGCAGGCTGAACACAGGAAAAACGTAGATATAGGTATCATTGGTATAACACCTGTAAATTTTCGTAGCTGTGTTGGGAAAGTACCAGAGCTCCAAGCGCTAATAGAAAGCACTGATGCTCAAATCGTTATAGGCACTGAAAGCTGGCTAAAGCCGGATTTAAGCTCAGCCGAAATTTTTGCGAAGAACCTAACGGTGTTCCGAAAAGATAGGCTAAACACGGTTGGCGGTGGGATGTTTGTCGCTGTTAGAAGTAGTTTATCTTGTCGCGAAATTGAAGTAGATACTTCCTGTGAGTTAGTATGGGCAGAGGTCATTGTTGGCAAACGAAATAAAATAATAATTGGATCCCTTTACCGACCTCCCAATTCAGATGATACAGTTGCTGAAAGGTTCAAAGAAAACTTGAGTCTGGTTTCAAACACGTACCCGACTGATACGATAATAGTTGGTGCTGACTTTAATTTACCCTCGATGTGTTAGCGAAAATACATGTTTAATTCCGGAGGTACGCATAAAATATCATCCGAAATTGTGCTAAATGCATTCTCTGAAAAGTAGTTCATGAGCCCACGTGAATAGTAAACGGTTGTGAAAACACACTTGACCCCTTAGTAACAAATAATCCTGAGTTAATAACGAGCATCAAAACCAATTCAGGGATTAGTGAACACAGGTTTATCGAAGCAAAAATTAATACTGTAATCCCCAAATCCTCGAAAAATAAGTGAAAAATATATCTATTCAAAAAAGCAGATAAAAATTCACTTGACGCCTTCCTGAGAGACAATCTCCACTTATACCAAATTAATAATATAAGTGCAGACCAGATGTGTATCGGCAGCAATTGAGAGATTTATACCTAATAAATTAACGAACGAAGGAGCTGATTCTCCTTGGTACACAAAACGGGTTAGAACACTGTTGCAGAAACAACGAAACAAACAAACGAAATTTAAACAGACGCAAAATCCCCAAGATTGGCGATCTTTTACAGAAGCTCGAAATTTGGCGCGAACTTCAATGTGAGACGCCTATAATAGTTTCCACAACGAAACTCTGTCTCGAAACCGGGTAGAAAATCCAAAGAGATTCTGGTCGTATGTGAAGTTATGTTAGCGGCAAAAAACTATCAATGCCTTCTCTGCACGATAACAATGGAGATACTATCGAAGACAGTGCTGCCAAAGCAGAGTTACTAAACACAGCCTTCCGTAATGCCTTCACAAAAGAAGACGAAGTAAATATTCCAGAATTCGAATCGAGAACAGCTTCCAACATGATTAACATAAAAGTAAATATCCTCGGAATAGTGAAGCAACTTAAATCACTTAATAAAAGCAAGTCTTATGGTCCAGACTGTATACCAGTTAGGTTCCTTTCTTAGTATGCTGATGCATTAGCTCCATACTTAACAATCATATACAACAGTTCGCTCGACGAAAGGTCCGTACCCAAAGACTAGAAAGTTGCACAGGTCACACCAATATTCAAGAAAGGTAGTAGGAGTAATCCACTAAATTATAGGCCCATATCGTTAACGTAGATATGCAGTAGGGTTTTAGAACATATATTGTGCTCGAACATTATGAATTACCTGGAACAAAACGGTCTATTGACACACAGTCAACATGGGTTTAGAAAACATCGTTCCGGTGAAACTCAAGTAGCTCTTTATTCACATGAAGTGTTGAGTGCTATTGACGAGGGATTTCAGATTGATTCCGTATTTCTGGATTTCCGGAAGGCTTTTGACACTGTACCACACAAGCGGTTCGTAGTGAAATTGCGTGTTTATGGAATATCGTCTCAGTTAGGTGACTGGATTTGTGAGTTCCTGTCAGAGAGGTTACAGTCCGTAGTAACTGATAGAAAGTCATCGAGTAAAACAGAAGTGATTTCTGGCGTTCCCCAAGGTAGTGTTATAGGCCCTTTGCTGTTCCTTATCTATATTACCGATTTTGGAGACAATATGAGCAGTCGCTTTCGGTTGTTTGCAGATGACGCTGTCGTTTATCGAGTAATAAAGTCATCAGTAGGTCAAAACAAACTGCAAAACGATTTAGAAAAGATATCTGAATGGTGCGAAAACTGGCAGTTGACCCTAAATAACGAAAAGTGTGAGGTCATCCACATGGGTGCTAAAAGAAACTCGTTAAACTTCGGTTACACGATAAATCAATCTAATCTCAAAGCTGTAAATTCAACTAAATACCTAGGTATTACAATTACGAACAACTTAAATTGGAAGGAACACATAGAAAATGTTGTGGGGAAGGCTAACCAAAGACTGTGTTTTATTGGCAGGACACTTAGAAAATGTAACAGGTCTACTAAGGAGACTGCCTACACTACACTTGCCCATCCTCTTTTAGAATACTGCTGCACGGTGTGGGATCAAACTGGCCCTGAGCACTATGGAACGTAACTTCTAAGGTCATCAGTCCCCTAGAACTCAGAACTAGTTAAACCTAACTAACCTAAGGACATCACACAGACCCATGCCCGAGGCAGGATTCGAACCTGCGACCTTAGTGGTCGCGCGGTTCCAGATTGTAGCGCCTAGAACCGCTCGGCCACCCCGGCCGGCCGGTGTGGGGTCCTTACCAGATAGGACTGACGGAGTTCATCGAAAAAGTCCAAAGAAAGGCAGCACGTTTTGTATTATCGCGAAATATGGGAGAGAGTGTCAGTGAAACAATGCAGGATTTCGGCTGGACGTCATCAAAAGAAAGGCGTTTTTCGTTGCGACGAAATCTTCTCACCAAATTCCAATCATCAACTTTCTCCTCTGAATGCAAAAATATTTTGTTGACACCAACCTACATATGGAGGAACGATCATCTAGATAAAACAAGGGCAATCAGAGCTCGTACGGAAAGATATAGGTGTTCATTCTTTCTGCGTGCTATACGAGATTGGAATAACAGAGAATTATGAAGGTGGTTCGATGAACCCTCTGCCAGGCACTTAAATGTGATTTGCAGAGTATCCATGTAGATGTAGATGTAGATGTTGGAAGGACTTCATAGCAAAACGATTATGAAATTTAGAGTATTATCTTAGCAAAGCCACAACATGCAGTGTCCTACTCACTTTTTTCTTTCTACGGTATTATTATCATTAAATACAATAAAAGTTTCAAAGACAATTATAAATGCTATTTAAATTTTAGCTATCACAGTCTACTCTCATTCTGACTGAAAATGTGGAAATGAGAATGCAGGAAGTGTATGCCCAAAAATATTACATACTGGAGGCAGCAAATTTAACTTTCAGTGTCAGTTCTGTAATTAAGAAGCCAGTCTTTCCCCACTTATAATACCCAGAACTAAGTAAACAAATTTCATAGAAGATATTCTGTGACAAATAGTAAATAACTTCCATAGTTGATGGTTTATATGGTAAGAATAACAAGTGAAATAAAAGTATCTGAAATCTGAGTGACGAGCACTGGCTTTTATGCAGAAAACGAAGCATTTGCAAACACTGCATTACTGACAAGTAATGTTTACATTCTTGCCCTCTAAAACATCAGAAAATCAGCAACAGTGACTCCAATACACTTATATATAAACTATCTACTCTGTGTCATATCACTTCGCACTATCTCTTTGGCGTCACTAGCTAAATGGAATGTGGTGACATGTCACAGTCTGTATAATTTTCTTGAATGTTCTGTAATACAGGACAACACTGCATCCAACATGCAACCAAAGTTAGTACTGTTAGTAGTGGTTCGATGACACACGTGTGTACACTAATGTGCACTTTGAATCAGCCTATTGATCCATGAACAACTGTTAATTCATTCGAATTCCTCCAGCAGTACCTCACGCAACACATAGTACCATAGTGGAAAAATGATCCTGTCGAAGCACAAAAAGGCGAACATGCCCGTCTTTAAAAGTCTGACAGAAAAATGGGGTAACAGCTGCCTCAATCCTCATTCTGCTTTCCTCACCAAAGTTTTAGCATGGCAGTGCATTTGTGCTCTTTTAACAAAGAACATTCTAAATCCTTTTATCCAGTCTCTCTTTGTAGTGAAGCCTTCATACTCATCACCTCCCTCTCACTGCCACTGTCTATATCTCTCTGCTAATGTCTGATTTTTCTTCCCTTTATTTACAGTACATCCCACTATCACTATCTCTGCTCTCACTTATACTGTCTCCTTTTATCTTTCTATGCCATTGCCACCGTCTCCACTATATCTCAACAGTTCAAAAATTCAGGGTTTGGAGGCCTACTAATTTTTTGCTTCTATACCCATTTGTTTAAAATTAGGTCCAAAACGCACCCTCCCCTGTACCTACATGTTAAAGTTCACCGGTATGGGGGGGTCCAGAACCCCCAAGCCTATGTATGGCCTCCACTCATCTCTATTTTTCATTTCCGTTGTCTCCTGTCTCTTTTGCTCCCACTGCGTTATCTCCACCATCTACCTTCCTCTTTGAAAGGTGGAAGCCCATTTTAATCATCTTCCGTGGGCATCTCCTCGATGAGACGATTTCAGTGATGTGTCAAAACAACCTACTTTGAGTGTGACAGACTTAATTTGCATATCAAATGATAATGAAAGTGTACTTGCCTGGTCAGAATAGGATACTAGATAATTCCTTAGTTATCCCTTGTCCTTTTGCATGTACATACTTTAAGGTAGCAACGCAGACCTGTAACAGGGAGGAGGCAATGAGCCACAACACAAAAATTTTGTTTAAAAGTCACTTTGCAGACCTGTGTCGAAGGGTAGGGATGGATCATAAATATCACACCTGCAAGGGACGCAGTGCAGATCTCGATAGAGATGGGTAGCCTGTTTCACCACAGGGGGCCAACGGTGCCTTTACTGCCTCAGGAGTCTCAAAGGAGATACACAGTCACACCAATTGGATAGGCTACATTTTTAGAGGTGGAGTGAAAATATGTAGTTAAAACAGCATGTAGCACCCATTTGAACATATATATATATATATATGCTAGTAAGGACACGTCTTTTTGTAAAATGCTCTCTCATTAGCGTAACAGCCTGAAAATTTCGAGTAAAGGGAGTTTGCACCCTTTATGTCACTTCTTTACAGAGGTGGACTTAGCGGATAGGACGACTAAAATTAATGTTTTGAGAATGGGAGAAATAACTGCAGTAAGTAGCAGTTGTTTAGTTGACAGGCTACAAATTTGCAGAGGCAACGTCCTTGACAAAAGAGCAAGAAGTAGCTCGATGTATGCAATTTACAGACAAGAAAGAACACTCTCTCTCTGAAACGTTGTGTTGATACACAGAGTGCTTAACGCTCCATAGGTCGAGGAGAGAGATTTATTCTGTGGCCACTTTGATCGCAATGGTCTCTAAATAGGCCAGGTTAAATAAAATGAGAGTATCATATATTCTTAAGTGGAGAGATAGAGAAGAGTTGTGCCAGTTAATCTGTTCTTCCAAGGACTGTGAGGGCATCACTGTGCACGTCGCCCTACCAACCAGGTAGGTGTACACAGCCATTATAGACAGAGTAGAGACAAAGAGTCTTCTGATTCACAGAAGAACTCTGTAAGAGTATATGATTAACAGTTCAGTCAAGAATAAGCAGTTTTGTAGGTTTACAGGCAGCACAGAGCAATGCAAGTCCAACGACACACCTTGCTGGAAAGGTAAATGACACGCTGCACATTATGTATGATGTTGTCACAAGTATGCTTCTTCATTCACTTCAGTGTTTAGTTTGGAGTAGTATGCTAAACCCTCCTTCGTATTGCGTTCATCCAAGCAAGATCGTAATGCTGAACGTCTACATCTATATGGTTACTCTGCAATTCCCACTTAAATCCCTGGCAGAGGGTTCATGGAACCATTTTCATTCTACTTCTCTACCATTCCACTCTCGAATGGCGCGTGGGAAAAAGGAACACCTAAGTCTTTTCGTTCGAGCTATGATTTCTCTTATTTTATTATGATGATAATTTCTCCCTATTTTCGCATTCAGAACAGAAAGTTGATGATTGAAACTTTCTAAATAGATCGCGCCGCAAAGAAAACCGCCTTTGCTTCAGTGACTGCCACCCCAACTTGCATATCATGTCAGTGACACTCTCTCTCCTATTGCACAATAACACGAAACGAGCTGCCCTTCTTTGCACTTTTTCGATATCCTCTATCAATCCTACCTTGTAAGGATCCCACACTGAGCAGCAATATTCCAGCAGAGGATGGACAAGTGTAACGTAGGCTGTCTCTTTAGTGAGTTTGGCGCATCTTCTAAGTGTTCTGACAACAAAGCGCAGTCTTTGTTTCGCCTTCTCCACCATATTATCTATGTGGTCTTTCCAATTTAAGTTGCTTGTAATTGTAATTCCTAGTCGAATTGGCAGCCCTTAGATTTGTGTGATTTATCGTATACCCAAAATTTATCGGATTTCTTTTAGTACCCATGTGGATGGCCTCGCACTTTTAATTGTTTAGTGCCTCATATCACACCATACAGAAATTCTCTTTAGACCATTTTGTAATTGAATTGATCGTCTGATGATTTTACTAGATGTTGATTGTTAGCAGTGCGTGCTGTATGCCACAGTGAATATACCGAAATGAAGCTCAGTGAAATACAAGTTATTAATTTATTGAATGTTCATTTCTACTTACAGATTTTCACATTAAATGTTGAAAGTGTCCCCCTCGTTGTTGAATACACAATTCAATTCGTCTAATCGGGTTTCCAGACACCAGCTGTAACATTTCTTCTTTAACAGAAGTTGTGAAAGTGGATATTATAGTTTTCAATTCATCAATGGATTTTGAACGGTTTTTATAGACAGTTGCTTTCGCTGCACCCCAGAAGGAAAAGTCAGGTGGTGTTAGGTCAGGCGATCGTGGAGGCCAAAGTCCCTGTGAGATTAAGCGATCACCAAAAACATCAGCAAGCCGTGACATTGAAACGCGAGCTGTATGCGCAGTTGCACCATCGTGTTGAAAATAACCATTCATTATTTCACTCAACACAAGTGCTCCTATGAATGGTTACAGAATATCACTGCAGTTTCGTTGTGTGTTTATTGTTTCATTGAAAAAAAATGGGACTCACAATCATACGGCATGCACGGCTAACAATCATACAGCACTGTGGAGAGACTTTTTGAACATCCCATACATTTATAGAGTGGGTTTTATACATACAAGTATTTAATATTTTATTATATAATGGACTGCAGTATGGCTCCAACATGATGTGAACAAAGTGCTGAGTAGGATCACATTGATTAGTAACAGGAATTTATTTGCGTGTTTCAGGCATTTTTAATTTTTGATAATAAATGGACTGAAACCCTCAGATATTGCAACAGTGGCAAAATGCATTTCGTGTGAAGTATACTTCAAGTAACATATTAGAGTTTTTCGTTTAAATATATATTTGTGGTAGGCTTATACATTGTTCAATAGCTCTATGGAGTGTGTGAAACAATTTAGGGAGCAGTGATGGTCAATATTTATGTGATATGTGATTCCACTAGTTAAACCCAGTGACAAATAAGGCACTTGAGCTATTAAAAGCCAAATAAAAACTGTAAAGAAAAACCTATAAATCTTGCATGGAACATTATTGGGGGAGATCTGTCTATAGCAAAAAAATTTGCACTGGACTGGCAACTAAACTCAACCTTAAACAAACCAATTTTTCATGGGATGTGATGGTAGCCTATGACAATTGTTCCTTTTAGTACTTCTGGGTGTAATTTGAAATAAAGAAAGGAGAAAATTTTTTGCTACAGAATTCTAAAATATTTGTAAAATGCAGATTCATCTTCCATGGTGTCACTGTGTGAGTGAAATTGCCCTTCTGTACCATGTAATGACATCATTTTTGGACTCACACTCTTTTTTTTGTGTTGTTTCACACTTTGGAGTTTCTCCTGTAATATAAAATCAATCCCTGTACTCTGCAAACCATATGAGTCTGATAAATGTTATTTTCATTTAAATGTGGACTACAAGTTTATGCACTGTATATGTGCACTTTCTGCATAAAAATGGTTGAGAATCACCTTGTGGAGACAGAAAATCCCACAAGAAGACTGTTAACGAAAGCTGTGCGAGCTGAGGTCACATGACCTGAATTGACTAGATGTGATGGACAGTGTGAATACACCCTGATGTGAGAGTGCCATGACTTCACAGCATCTTGATAGCCAGTGTGAATTGGCCTTTAGTCTGGCTCCTCTCTAGTCACCTGTCTGGTATGGTTTGACCTGTCCAGTATAGTCTACTGTGTCCTCAGAGCACACAAGCCTCATCACCATATCAATATCACATACTCACCGCTCTTTGTTTTGCTTTTTTAATTTTTCAAATTTTTCTCTATTAATTATTTTTGTATTGCCATCTTTTTTCTTTTTTCACTTTTAAAAATTTTGTTTGATTTTTACCATTTTATCGTTTTTATAATTTTTTGTGTTATGGTTACACACATTATATTCACACACATATGAGACTGTCTACACAAACATATGAAAAATAACCGTAAATACTTACTGCAGTGCACAAAATAATAATAAACATACACACGATGCCAAACAAAATGATATGATATGACAATATTATGCAGATAAATTTACAAGGTGAATAATTTGTGTGACAAAATAACAGATTATTGGAAAGTATACCTCCTGTTATTACATCTGGCCTTAAAAATCTTGACATTGCTCATTTAAAGTGTGCAATAATAGAAATTGAAAACCACAAAATCACCACTAGAAAAACTCATGTGCATAATTAATGTGGGAAATGTTGCAATAACTAATTCAAATTAAGTATGAATATCATTGGTTGAAATAAGCAGAACTGTGAAACAATGTATCCACAGCAAAATATTATCAACTGTTCTGTCTTGTACGAAAATTGACAACTTAAGCTTGTTTTGTTTTGTTTTGTTCAAAATGAATTTTCTACAAGGTAGCGTAATAGTTTTTGACAAAAACGCAGTAAAACTTATTCTACTGCTTATAAGTAAGTTGACCTTTGCCTGACAATTATTTTATAGCAATATTGGTGTTAGTAAGATTTCCTGCATAGCCACTGATAAGCTTTAAATGCATGATCAAACTTTACATCATTTTGTACAGGGCTGGGCATAATTCCAACTTGGTGTATGCATTGTTTTGCTTCTCCTAAGATTTTTTGATGATTTTAAGCCACTGGCAAATAAAATATTTATCATATAAACAACAAAAAGATAATCAAGTATAATAACCAGTTTTTTAATTACATCAAAATGCAGCACTTAAAATGGAATTCTATTTCTACAAAACACATTTTCATGTGTAAATGCGTGATTTTTTACTTATAAGACCTGAATAACAAAATACTTTTACAAACACTTCTTATAATTACCATAAGAATATATTTTTAGTACCATCTGTATCACTTTACACTGTCTAAGGACGTGTGATTCGCTTAAAACTGGATGTTATGTACATCTTACGTACAGCTTGAGAGTGTTATATTGTGGCAATGCATCAAGCTCTCACAAAACAGGACGACCATTAATTACATGTATTTGTCTACTTCTTACACAATTTGAAAAATAGAATGGTGCACGTTAAAAAAAGGAACAAAAAGTGTGTTTTTTTCCAAGGAAAATCGGAATGAAGCTAGATTTTTGAAAGCAAGTTTTAAATTGTACCATAAGATAGCATTTTTTAATTTATTTGATTCACTTTAAATCGTTTCCATGCATTCAGTTCATGTAAGAATAAGTTCTGGGTGCTACAGGTAGTTTTACATTAAACCATCATATCTCGACAATGGGTGAACATTATTGAAGAAAAACTTCGTTTTGACTTTTTCCATTTACAGTCATGGTTCAAATGGCCCTGAGCACTATGGGACTTAACTTCTGAGGTCATCAGTCTCCTAGAACGTAGAACTACTTAAACCTAACTAACCTAAGTGCATCACACACATCGATGCCCGAGGCAGGATTCGAACCTGCCACCGTAGCGGTCGCGTGGTTCCAGACTGTAGTGCCTAGAACCGCTCGGCCACCTCGGCCGGCATTAACGTCTGTATCATTATTGCTTTTAACGACGTATTGGGCATAGCGGCGAAATTAAATGGTTCCATCTAAATCATATGTAAACGCTATCTTAAAAAAATCGCTTAGTATGACATCGCTTATTGCATCTTATCTCATAAAACGACGTATTTTTTATTAAGTTTTTGGAGAAATATATCGGTTGTAGCGTGCAATGTTTATTTTTGTTTGTTACATATTTGGGGATTACTACTACACTGTTCATCACAAGAATAAGATCTAATATGAGCAGATGCTACTGAGGAGCCAAAGATATGTCCTAAGTGCTTTTCCCCTCTTTTATCAAATGATGTTTTGGATATGTTGAGCAGTTGTTCACCAGAAGGAGACTATTTTCATTTCATTGATATTGATGTGTTTGAGTTTCTTGTGGCTGAAACAAATCGATATGCAAAACAAAAAAAATTGATTCTCAACAACTTAGTCGCAATTCCAGGCTAACGAAATGGAAAGAAACAAATATAGCAGAGATGAAACGTTTTTGTGGCATTATAATGTTGATGGGCTTGGTAAAAATGCCAAATTTAGCTTGCTATCAGAGCAAGGTTAGCTCCATTAAGTCACGTAATTGGTATGAAATACTCCTCAGATTATTTCATGCTTCTAATAATGAAACTAGGCTTGAGGGGGATAGACTCCGCAAAGTCCAACCTCTCTTAGACCTGATAGTACCAAAATTCAAGGACACGATTTATCCTCAAGGGGAAATTTGTATTGATGAGACTATTATCCCATTTAGAGGGCCTCTGTCATTTTAGCAATATGCATCCAAGAAAAGTCATAGGTATGGGTAAAAGTCTTCAGTATCACAGATCTAATATGAGCAGATGCTACTGAGGAGCCAAAGATATGTCCTAAGTGCTTTTCCCCTCTTTTATCAAATGATGTTTTGGATATGTTGAGCAATTGTTCACCAGAAGGAGCCTATTTTCATTTCATTTATATTGATGTGTTTGAGTTTCTTGTGGCTGAAACAAATCGATATGCAAAAAAAAAAATTGATTCTCAACAACTTAGATCTGTGATATTGGTGATATTCCCATCTGGCGTTTCATCAGAGTCATTTTCGGAATTGTAGCTGTCCTGTATAACACTCACATCCACATCATTTTGCAACAGTGCATGTTTTAAATAATTATGGTCTGTAGAGTGGGAAGGGTCTTGTGGGCCTAATGTATTTTGTGGAGAGATAGGACGAAAAGGGAAGTGTTATCTAGATTAGAGGTATCACAGATATTCAATTCCTCAAAGTCATTCTCTTTGACATCACGTTCAATAAACTTCTGTTGTTTTTTATGGTCTCTAACACAATGTTCTTTATCAGGCTCATAATCAGGTTCGCTGTCTGTGTTATGTCACTTTCACAACTTCATAAGCTATCTTGCGTAGCCTCACTCACAAGCTTTAAAGTTCTTCAAAGGTTTGTGTTCTTTTGGCGATAATAATAAACTAGGAAACTAATCAAATACATCAATGCAACCTGAACTAGCATACACGACCAATCAGCAAAGCTAACAAAGGACTACCATAGATGAGTCGTTGTTAAGTATATCTGTGACAGTTGCAGTTAGGAATCACCATGGCTACCTACTGCAAAAATATTGAGTGCTGCGAACATGAGAGTGTTCAGTGGAGCCACCACTTTTAAACCCATAGTTGAAACGCATTATCAGTGAGCCCTATGAGGCTCATGAGGCCTCTAAACACAACTTTGCATGTGAGCCAGTTATAGCTCACGCTGCCCACAGGACAACATATACATGAAACAAATATGTCTCATGTGGTGTCACAACCTGTGTAACTGTGAGCCAAAATTGGCTCACGTGGCAGTCAATGTGATAATTTTTAAAGAGAATAAAATATTCTTAGGTGACCAGGCGGAAAGTGTAAAATACACTCGTTCTCACCTGATATAGTATTCTAATTGGAAACAAGAGTGGTGAAAATTTATAACTTAAACATAGGGTAATTTTTCTGAGTGAGCTGTGTGCAATGCGGAAGCATACTACAAGGATTTCACAGTAGTGTTGATTACAGTCAGTGGTCTGGTAATCTCTTAGCTCTTTCCTTATCCAAATCCGAGACATACATTTCAGTTCTTTAAGTGTCCCCTGCTACATTGATAACGAGTTTGTCAACGACAGAATGACAGAATGACAAGACATTCTTTATCCCAACAGCATTCGGCAGTGACATGTGAAAAAGCTGCGAGCGTTAAGTTCCAGTATGCTTGGCAGCTTATGAGTCTTGTTACTTCTTGGGACAAATCCTGCAACTTGGCTCCAGATCAGTTCTGTTGGGCTCATATTGTAATGGTACAGAGGTAACTGTAAAATTGTAGCATTTGTATGATTTGCTCAGTGCTGTCAAAATTATTGCTTTTCATGTTTCTAAGATACTTATCTACCTGTGTGGTATAAAACGATGGACACAGTCCAAATAAAGAGGATTTGGTTTCTCATTTTAGCCTTAAAAATTAAATTGTTATGTTATCTTAATTTAAGAATTTTTATAATGGCTTTCACAAAACATCGATAATTAAGAATTTCTGTTTGAAATGGAAACAGAAATTTCGCGTCCAGTATGTAGTTAGAAACAAGAAGACGTGCATTATTCATAAAAAACAATGATGAGTTTTATAATTACTAGATGTAGGTATTTAAAACTGAACGAGAAAAAAATGACTGTAAGTAGATTTGAACCAAAGCATCTTTAAGTGCATATGGTTACCATTCCAATACGCTACAGACTGTGCAACCTCTTTTATTTGCTGATCTCATTTTGTTCGTTATTATTTGTTGCATTTATTCGGGGCGGACGTGTCATAACACGGGTTCAAGTTCATCGTTGATCTGTTCACTCAGTTATTTTATTACAGGGGCAGCTAACCTTCTGACCGAACAATGTGGGTGTATGTATCAACTGTATTGCATACAGTGGCTGGGAAAACTTCAAAGCCGATTAACTCCATAAATTTATGAAAACACTTTAAGAACAGCCCATTTCTCAGCCATTTTGAACCGCATTCCACACGGGTGTTTCACTACAGAACAGACAACAAACTCAACCATTATCATATTCACATTACCAGCGCGACAATCAGAGCACAGAGCTGCAGAGGCTGTGACAGTACACGATTTTTTAAATAAAAACTACTTAGCTAAAGCGCGATTAAGAAAAACGATGATGGCTCTTCATACATAGGAATATAATAGAGTTTCATTTAACGTAAATTAGTGATAATATATTTAGAACACAAGTAGCACCTACTTCCAAGGGCGTAACAACACTAGTGTATGTGTGCTATGGCTTCTGACAAATCTTCTCGTTTGTGTTTGTTTACATCAGGTTTATTCTTATGATAAACGGATTATAACAATGTCACACTACTTTTAAACTCTTGTTTCCTGTAGATTGTTGGTTTCAAATTAGTGTGTCTATGTCAGACAGACAATGCAAGCATCTCTTTAAATACGTCGTAAAAAGGAGGGAAGTATTTAATGTTGTAGAAAAGTTACACATAATACGGCAAATAAAAAATGTGGAGATAAACGTTAGCATCGCAGTGTTGGTTGTGCCACACTCAACAATTTCTACACTGAAGGAGGCGATATAATCTGAACACAAAGGTACTGAAGAAGCTCTACTTACAACGTTTAAGTGGAAAAGATCAAATAATGTGCCACCAGTCGATGGACCTAGTGAAAGCCAATAAATTTGCATGTCTGTTGGGAAACCCAAACTTCAATTATTCTTCATCTTAGATAAAATGTTTCTGAGCTCTCTATAATATTACTGCCAGGAAAATTTTTGGTGAGGCTGCTGGTGTACTTGATGGCATAACAGACTTTGCTTTGCTTTGTGTGAAGATTACAAGCCAGATGATATATTCACTGCAGATGAAACAGGCTTGCTTTACAACATGCCTCTAAATAAGACTCTGAAATTTAAACGTGAACAGTGTTTGGGTGGGAAAACGTCTAAGGAAAGAATCACTGTTATAGGTGATGCAAACATGGCAGGGTCATATAAAGAAAAGCTTTTGGTGATCGGAAAATCGAGAAAACTTAGATATTTTAGTAACATTCAGACCATACCTGTAGTTGAAAACAATGCAAAATCTTGGATGATGTCTGACTTTTTGAAAAGTGATTGAGTAACCGGACTCACGACTGAAATCAAAGAAACGAGAAATAGTTCTCCAGGTCGATAACTGCCCCCTCATCCAGTAGTCGACAATTTACATTGCATAAAGTTAGTAGTTTTATCATCGAACGTCACTTCAGTTCTGCAAACTATAGACCAGGGAGTTATAACATCCCTGAAAATACAGTACTGGACACTACAGGTGATGAAAATGTTATAGAGAATCGAAGAAGGTAAAGAAACAGTTCTCAACGTTCTTGATGCAATTTTAATGATATCGGTAAAGTGGGAAAATGTCACTGAGAGTACAGTTATCAGTTGTTTTAAACATGCAGGTTTCAGAGTTCGTTCTTCTCCATCCCACAGTGAGGGTGCCACGTTCTCAGCAACTGCTGATGGTGCTGATGATAAAGATGACGATGATGTAACTCTGATGGAATTAGTGCAAGAACTTTGTTCATGTTTGTCAACTTGTGAAAAAGAAGACTTCACCTAAGTAAACAGCAGTCTTATTGTGTATGCTTCAGCAAGTGAAGAATAAATTGTAACTGACATCCATAGCCAACATGTGACTGGTGAAGATGAAAATGAACTAGAAGAACAGTTACTTGTGCCATTACTTAACGAAGTTCTCAGTGCAGTGAAAACATTACAAACATTTCTTATTTTCAAAGAAGAGTTATACAATTGACAATATCGATGTTTGAAAACGAATGCATTGTGAATGTGTATGTATTTCTTAATCGCAAAAAGGAAAGAAAGATAAATGATTATCTTAACTAGGATGGTATACTGTAGTATGTGTTATAGTCCAGCATTTTAAAGTTAATTCAACTGGTTAAAAAACTAAACAACACTTTCCTTGTCTGTGATTGTAGAAAGCTAGAAAATTAAATTCCAATTTTTTTTCAGCACACAGAAGCAAAATAATAGTGTATTCGTTGTTGATGTTTTATGGCTATCTGTGTTGTATATTTTCGATGTGTTATATACAGTGCATCACATCTGTGCAACATTTTAAATGAAAAGTAGGAGGAAATGTAGGCCTTTGTGTTATTGTTTTTATAGAATACTGGCTTCTTATTGTGGTACTGTCGATTAATTTTCACAATGCAGTTACTGTCATAAAGTGCTACAAGTGCTATAAAGCACTTATAGAAAGTTTCAAACATGCTCAACATTCTATCTCATACATTATCAAAGACAGCATTTGACATTATTGAGCAATTTACATTCCTGCTGCTTCTTTTTTCTCTTATTCAATGTTTTTACATTTTGGTGGCAAGTTATTGTTGTATATACTGCATAAAATAAGAAAAATTCCTCGTCATTCCCGTCCATTGGATATACTATAGGTGTACTATATTTTTGCTATGTTTTAAAGTTTTAATTCACAGATATGAAATTTTTACCGAAAAATGAGGCAAAAACCGTGTTTGTTCCAATATCAGCTGTAATGAATATAATCTGTCAGTGACTTTGAGATTGTTATAACCAATTTCCATTATATCTGTCTTAGTTCGAAGTTTGTACTGATACATACAATTTTAAAGTATAAAAACGGTGCACTTCAAAAACCTACCAGAAAAATGTGTTTTTCCTTGCACATAAAATTCAAATAAAGCAAGAGTTTTGCAGATGGTTAAAACATGTCTTACACCAAAATACGATACAGCAGTGGACCGAATTTGAATCATCAGTCTTGCTCCAATCTGGAGGATGACTGTTTTCACACATAATATCTGAATGGTGCATATACAAATGGTGCCATTAACTGAGCATTAATTTGAGCCCAATTAAAATCTTATGCAAAACGAATTAATCGATTCGCCCAAGCTGCCTTGCCACCAGCTTCAGTTTGCCATTCAAACATTTCTTAACATATCGTAACATAGCTACAATAAAACAGTTGCTCGAATGGCTATGTGAATGGCTGCTGCTCCAAGCTAAATCAGAAACTGTTCGTCTCAAATAGTAACTGAGCATCGAACCCTGCTCCGCACCTGCCCCAAACTGCAATTCTGCGCATGGACTTTTCATATGTATTTGTTACACAGTGTATAAATAAACATACTAAACAAGAATGTAATACATATTATATATATATATATATATATATATATATATATATATATATATATATATATATATATATATATATATATATATATATATATATATATATATATATACACCAAATGGTTCTACAGTAGGAATACAAAAACACCTGCATATTTGAATGCAGCACTGTGTGAAAATTTCAAAGGAATCAGCGAAGAAATTTCTGAGATTTAAGATCCTGAACAAAGGATATGATATTTTGTTAGCAACTTTATATATATATCGTTAATCTATGAAAGTTCTTCACCAATTGCTTTAGACTTTTGGCACAACATTTAAAGTCTAAAGCAATTGGTGAAGAACTTTTATAGATTAACGATTTTATACCAATGAACATTTATGTATATATAAACAAATTGTAAATATTGTTTTGCTGAACACACACATCTGAACCATATCGGTCAAGACCAACATCGATATCATGGCGCAACATCATCTTCTGATAAAATGTGCCTTTGATCTTGTTGTTGCTATAAACTGAGGTTAATAGATCAGTGTCTCTTAAGAAAACTGAATGTATGTATCAAAGATGTATGCATGAGCAGTACTATCAAATTAATGAGTTTGCAAGAGGGTACTTTATTGGCATGAGAGAATGTGATGCATCCATCCAAGAAATTTTTACCCTTGTGGGATAAATGTTTTGGCAGTGCAATGAGTGCGTGCAGAATGATTTATGGAAGGCTGTAGAAAACGATAAGATAGGTCAGGCTGCAGCACCTAGGCCACGCTCCATAAAGATCAACACCTCATCCAAATGGATCTGCATCCTCAGCTCTGGCGCAACCGTGGAACAGCGTAACACATCATACACTATGGGGGGACAGTCCATTGCAATTTATTATGGCATTGGTTACATGCACGTGATCCACTATTCTGCTTATCTTTGATGAATGTGCAGAAAAATACTAGATGACAATGCTGTATGGAATGACATCACTGGGGACAGAAACGGTATCAGTGTTTTCAGACGAATACAGGTTCTGTTTGTTTGAAAATGATGGCTGCATTTTGTTTCGCTAAGAACTGGGGGTGTGGCATTACAGTGACTGCATTCGCAAAAGACATACAGCGCCAGCTCAAGGCCTTGTGGTATGGGGTGCTACTGGGTACAGCTACAAATCACAGTTGGTGCTTGTCCAAGGCACTGTGAGCAGTCTGACATGTATGAATGACATCCTGCGACCCATAGCCATACCCTTTCTGCACACCACCTCAGAAGTCATTTTTCAGCAAGACAACGTATGACCACATGTTGCTTTATGAATACATGCCTTCTCGGTGTCACAGCATGTCGGCCTATTGCCGTGGCCCACCAGATCACTAGACTTGTTGCCACTCGAATAAGTGGGGGGATATGGTGAAACAACAGGTGCAGTTCTGTGACCACCTCAGATGTACTTTGGAACCTGGTAAATGCAGATTGGATGGCTATACCACAGGGCGCCATTTGCGTGTTATAAATGTTGATGCCATCATGTATTGGGGCCTGTGGCAGACACAGTGCCTACTAGGCAACAGGATACATGCTCAACCAATGTCACTGAAATGCTAACCATTTCTGCAGAACATACTGATGTACATGTCCTGTGAATATGAACGTCTTATCTCTAGTCATTCGAGGTGTTGTTTTCTTCTGAACATACATGTATGAAGTTGCTAGCAAAATATCATGCTCTTTGTTCAGAATCTTATAATCTCCAGAAGTTCTTTATGATTTCTTTGAAATTTAATGCAACGTTGTATCCTAATATGTGATTGTTTTTATATTCGTACTATAGAGCCAAAAGGTAAATATATATTACATTATATATATATATATATATATAATTGTTTTTTAATATGTATATTTACCGTGTAACACACACACACACACACACACACACACACACACACACATGCCATTAGGTACTTCAGCAGATACATAAAAATACATGTGAATTGGAATGCAACATTGTGTCGAAATTCTGAAGCAATTGGTGAAGAACTTTCAGAGATTAACGATTTTAGAGAAATGAACATTTACATACATATACATAAAAATGTAAATATTCGTTTGTTGAAAATCGTAAATGTCTGAAAGTTCTTCACAAATTGCTGCAAAATTATTCAAATATGTGCATGTTCTTAAATACCGTGACCTATTTTGATATATAAATAAATATGTAACACACGTAAAGAGGAAAAAATCTCAAAAAGTTCTTGACTGGTTTACTTTGAATTTTTACACAATACTCTAATGAACATTCGGACAGATGTGGATTATATATTTTAATGTATTATAAAAGTTGTTAGCTAATGGGAAAGTTGTATTTTCAGTTTATCAGCTGATGATTAGTATACTACTACAGAATTTGACTGTGCAATAAGAATGAACAAGTCTCAAGATCACAGAGATGGGGGAGGGCAGGTGGACAGACGGATGGGAGAAAATGGAGATAGGAAGCAGAAAGGAGGAGATGGATAGAGGGAGATACAGGAGGAGACAGAAAGGAAGGGGAAGGAGAAGATGGAATAGAAATGAGTATAAGGTAGGGACAGATAGAGGGGGAGAGAGAACGGGCAGGAGGAGATGGAGAAACAGAGTGGAGAAGAAGATGGATAAATAAAGTGGGGAGAAGGTGATGGTAAAAGAGAGGAAGGAAAGGAGAGGATATGGACAAAGAGAAGAGGAGGAGGAGATGGAATGAGATGGGAGGAAAAGGAGATAGGACATATATCCCATTCCGATACATGTTGTAAACATGTGCTTTCTGTTTTCTTTCTTTTTCACTTAACCAGACTAAGCCACAGCAACACATGCTTGGGAACAGCTAGTAGATAATAAAATTAATTTCAAACACAAACTGAAATCATACCCGTTTGACAACTCCTCTTACTCTAGAGAATAATTTTTAAGTATGTTCATGTGTCTGTGGATGACGGGGCAGATGTTTTTGAAGTAGAGAACATAGGCAGGTAAGCTCATTACATGTAAAAAAAAAAAAAGAAATAACAGAAAAAGTAGCTTCAGACAATCATGTAAATGGACAGCATGTTGCCAGTTTTTCACTGAGAAAAAATGTATCATTGTAAAACCGGCTCATTACACTTCACAGATTGCATTTGCGATTCCTATGGTCCCTAGAACATACAAATAATTAAACTATCCCAAGGATAATGGTGAATTCGGGTAGTTCAGTACATGATCGAAAATCGTGTGACACAAACTTCACAGATTTAAGACTACAGACGAGAATATTAAAATAGCCATGAAAACAACACGTTCCTTTGTTTAATCGAGGTAAATGCAGATAGAGATCTACGAAAATATCGCTTGTATATTACATACTTTCAAAAGTAAGAATAGTTTGTTTCTTTGAAAAAAGTCTTTTGATAAATAAAATACATGGGATCGTTCAAGCTATTTTCATTTATTGGAATCATCCAATGAATCTATTCCATAGCTTTGCATATTGACCAGGACTTTGTACAAAGAATGTCCTGGTATCTGAAGTGGGCTTGAACAAAAATAACTTCTAAGAAATAGCTGCCCCACCTGTCTCTATCAAAGAATGTTAAATTTTAATTTCGTTGTTATTGTACGTAATAAACTAATCCTGTCTAAAATAAAATTGTCGGGGTTATGCATATGCTGCAGTATTGTGGATATTAGTATACTTACTATATGAATCTTCGGGCGTTCATAGCGTCATTGTTTAGGACTCTTCATTTATAGTGAAAAGTTTACTCCACAGATAAGATACTTTCAAGACAGTAAATCAACAATGGCCAACTGAGCTTGTTTCTGTAGCAAAAATGTCAGTATGCATACACCTCTCAGCGATTTGTACGCATATTCTTGTAACGTTCATAGTTGGTTATTGGAATAAAATGGTTATTAAGCATTACAGGCAATGAAGCTGAATTTGCTTTCTGTTACTTTCGCGAAGCAAATTAAATAGCTCACAAACAGATGAAATTCCAAAGATATTAAAAAGTGCTCCACGATAAATCTCCATTATGGGTAACTTTTGAATGTAGTCATAAGTAATAAAGACGTTTTTCCATATGCAGCGAAAATGCACATGCAAGTTCCTACTCCCATATCGGGCAGTCATGTGGTCTGTAGGTACACTCTACTGGCTCACTGTCATGCCAGTTGGTCTGACAATAAGAAATATCTTCCGCGTAAATCTTTCACTGGCCACATGCACCTTCCCCCATCACTGTCTAAGGTATTACAGATCAGCAACGTTAAAGATGTTACTATCAATTAGCTTCAGTAGCTACCGCTAGGTGGATCTGCTCTCGTGCGTTAGACAGTGTCAACTGTAATGAAGGGCGGGAGGGCACGCGAACTATCAGTATGTCGTATAAAGAATATGAAGATAATGTGTTATCGTTAGCTAAAGACTGGTGCTCAGATGTAAACAGTGAAACATTTACTTCTTTGCTTCAAGAATTGATTTTTCATCTCAGTGGAAAACATAAAGGTTTGTTGACACTTTCTTGTGTTTTTTGACATTAGAAAGCGACATTGTTGTGAATGATATGTATTTCTGAAACACATCGTGGTCATTATTTCTCAGTTCCGTTGGACCTAGTAACTGTCTTGAACAGTTTGCAGTAAATTTTACGTTAGTCATAGTATTCCCAGTGAAAATTGAAAATGATTGTTGATGCCTTGATATGGGTACTTTCCGGTGAGATTTCATTTGAATGAAACAGTATCTGTCTACTGAAGAAATACGGTTGTCTAGACGATTTGTAAACTTGAATTTTTGAAATTCGCCCCTTAGCATACTGAAGTGACATGTTTTGTTTTTGCTTGCTTCGGTTATGTCTGTTTGTTGATAGGATTGTTCTTTTCGTAAATGACAGTAGTTGATAATAGGTAGTCAGTTTGGAGATGGGCATTGATATGTGCCCATTGCAGGCAGGTTTTGCATAACCACTGTGGAATTTTATACGAACTGACTAAATTTGTATTCATCGTGATGTGTCCTTTGGACAGACGTATTCAAGTTGCGCTATTGCAATTTGCGTGACTCGCAGCCAGTGTACAAACTTTATCCAGATAGCTTTAATCCAGGGGAGTGGGATATATTGCCAAGAACTGGATAGTGAGCATGAGATCAGAGCTATAGGGGTTTAACTTTTTGTTTGCATATGGAGTAAGTGTCAAGTAGGCCTACGTTGTAAGTTGTAGTATAGTGGAAAACGACTTGGAATTTATATTTTGAAATAACTTTTGCTTTTTTAACATAAACATGTTTGAAGGGTTTACAGTTCCTGAATCTGAATTAAAGATGGACAGGTCAAGAATGTCAAATATTATTGAGTTTATGTGTAAATTTTTAAAACCAGTATTTTGTTTATATTACCGTTTGTGGAATAGTGTAAGCAAATGTGTGAGACAGTAAATGCAATATTCATCCCGAAAGTGTAATTGGGACACATTTTGCCCCCTTTACACCACCATCACCCCCACCCGGCCCTCAAATGTGCTAATAGTCAGATGTTTAGTGTAGTTCGAGTTCTAGTTCTCGAGATGACTGGGTGTTATTGTGTCGTCGTCATCATCATCACTCATCCCCATTACGGTTGGAGGAAGGCAATGGCAAACCACCTCTACTAGGACCTTGCCTAGTAAGGCAGCGCGGGTCTCCCGCGTCGCTCCCCTACACTCTGTAAAGAAGAATGGGACTCATCATCGAGTTCTAGGTGGGATTGGAAGATGAAGGTTTGGTTATGAGTTGGCGAAGATAATCTATGTGAACGTGAGATAAATTTGTGGTAACAGGTCACATACTTAGATTCCTCCGTTCACACCATATTGAATGTACTCTGCAAGCTAAATTCAGAAAAGCTACATTAGATGCTAAACAAATTTCTGACAGGCGTTTCATTGCGTTTTGTTTACCATTGTGATAGGGGCCTGCATCAAATAAAATATGCAGGGGTGGGAGCATAACGTAACTCTTACTATATTTACTTGACCTTGGACATGCAATGGTAATAGACATATCAAGCTGTGCAGTAACATGTAAATATAAGTGTAATCGCATAATATATGTGTAAAAATGTTCAATTTTTTTCTCAAAACTCACAGTGACATAGGCTATATGTATTTCATGCTGCGCTACTTTGCTTGCACATCACTGTCCACACTTCACCTATTCTGCTGATTCCTGTGATTATTTGTGTACTTGCATGTGACTGAACAAAGAGAAACGTTAGCAGCAAAAATATTTTTTTAAAAGCCACGTCTTTAACACAGCATACTTTTTGTCTAGTTATGAAATTTATTACAAGAGCAATTGGTATATTTTTGAAGTGTGACGTCATACATTATGTAGACGGCAATGTAGATGCTTTTGTTTGGAAGTTTCGGTGCGTATGTTGGCTGTGTTTAGTTTATGGTATGTAGTTTATTTCTTGTAGGTGATTGCATAGATTATGTTGTTTACTGGAACATAGCTCAAATAGAGATGTGATCCATTAAAGCTTCTCATAACATACTGAGATGCAGTGTAGTCCAAGGCATAGGTTGGGTAGTCATGTCTTGTTTATATGCTTATAATGCATTGCATAGTTATACTCATTACCCTGATTGAAACTGTATTTTCTCATTGTGGTCTGATATTTTTAAGTCTGTTATGGGTTTGAAACCATTAATGACAAAATCATTCCCAGCTCAGAACTCCTTTTTATCCTGTAGATCTAGGTAATTATCATATTTTATTTTGCTAATGGCTTGTTAGGGACATCAACCACATGTTGTTTCTCAAGGCCATTTTAATGATGTCAATGTGTTGGAATATTATCACGCTATTAACTAATACCAAAAGTTGACATTTTTTGTGTAGAGAAATGTTAGACACAAGTCCTCCACTTTGATTGGTGACATAGGAAGCATACAATAAACACTGTAAACAATATGGTGAGTGTAATGTAATGTTATTGGCAGTTTTTTCAAAAGGGCTAAGGTACAGACCAGTCTGCAAATCTATACTCAGTCTAAGCTACAGATCAATCTGTTTCGGTTTTTCGTTTGCCCACATTCATAGGCTTTGCCAATTAAGAACAAAACTATAAATATGTGCACCAAAAGTTACATGGCAGTAGCTCTTAATCTTTACGTCAGTGGCCAAAGTCAATGGTCGAACATTGCTCTTGACCCAACATTTTGATTGCAAGTCAGGTAAGCCAGTGAATATGGATGTGGAATGAAGATTATGGTAAATAATTGAGCTGTGACATCCCACTATGTCTAGATTAGCCAATGTCGTTGTTTTCTCCGTATTTAATTCTCCTCATGATAAATATTAACCTTTTCTGAAAGTATTAATAATTTCCAATGTTCACTTCATATTTAATGTGCACATTTTTATAAGCAACTAAAATTGAGAAACATACTGTGTAGGTGATAGGGAAACATTTGACGAAGTGTTTCAGAACATATTATTTACCCTACTGGAAAATGAAAAAGGAACACTTTGACTCAAGTGACTAAGGTGTTCCATACTTACATGGGACACTAAAAGATGGCAGTTAATGCAATGATCAAACATGCAGCACTGCAAACAAACAAGGAACTGTGTTATCAGCCATGCAATGTTGCAAACTTCACAGCAACTTCCAGAGCCAGTAGCAGCCAGTTTGCCATGGTATATGGAGTTCTGTCTGTGCCTGCAACATTGTAATCATGGGACAACAACATGGATGTGAATTGAATTGTTTGTGCAATTGATGGAATTTGAGGAGAGTTTATAGTGGGCCTTTGGGAGACTGGGTTGTCATACTGCAGAATTGTGCTACAAGTGAAAGGTCTCCTCAGTGCATCAATGTTGTTGCCAGTGGTGCACACGCTTGTCAGCCTGGGTCCAGACAGAGGCAATACACAGATGTATGCGAAGACTGTTGTCTCTTGCAAAGCGCCGTTTTGGACTGCACTGTGACTTCACAACAAATTAGTGACTGTTGGTCCAGGAATATCAGCGAGAACCACTTGCAACTGTCACTTGTCAAGCAGGGCTACAATCTTGTGTGGCTTTCTCCCATTCCCCAACATCATGCAGCCCACTTCCACTGGTGTCATGGTAGGCACTTGTTTTCTCCGAATGGATGAATGGAGACATTTTTTCTTTGGAGATGAGTCACCTCTACCTTGATGCCAATAATGGCCATACATGTATATGGTGTTATGGGGGTAAGCATCAACTCTGGAGTGTATAAGACAGCGGCACAGGGCAAACACCCAGCATCATGGTGTAGGGAGCCATATCTTGCAATGGTCGTTCTCCTCTGGTGAATGTAGAGGGAACATTTAATGCTGGTACACCCAATAATCATTCAGCCTGTTGTGCTATCGTTCGCCGGCCAGTGTGGCCCAGCGGTTCTAGGCGCTTCAGTCTAGAATCGCGCGACCGCTGCGGTCGCAGGTTCGAATCTTGCCTCAGGCGTGGATGTGTGTGATGTCCTTAGGTTAGTTAGGTTTAAGTAGTTCTAAGTTCTAGGGTACTAATGACCTCATATGTTAAGTCCCATAGTGCTCAGAGCCATTTTTTGCTATCGTTCATGCACCAACAAGGCGATGTGCCTCTCCAACAACCCAGTGCACTTCTACATGTATATTGTACCACCAAAATGCTCTCCAAGGTGTGTAACTACTTTGGCCAGCAGGATCCTCTGACCTGTTGCCCACTTAGCATGTTTTCATTGTAAGCCTCTCTCCAGGCATGTCCAGGTGATGAGTTACAGTGTAAAGTATTCAAATTATTTCATATTTCTATAAGGCCTTGTGCATAAAATAAAACATAAATAAAAGTTTCGCATTATCCTATTATTTCGAAGTCCATGGCACAAAAAAGAAAGATTGATGCTGAGGCATGTGTTTATATTCATTTGCAAGCCATCAAGATAACTGAATTCAGAAAGCAAACATTTCTGTTATGATCTACATCTATATTCTGCTAGCCACCGTGAGATGTATGGCAGAGGGTACATCCCTTTGTACTGGTTATTAGGGTTTCTTCTTTTTCTATTCACGTATGGAGTGCATGTAGAATGATCCTTTGAATGTCTCTTTGCGTGCAGTAATTATTCTGACCATATCCTCACAATCCCTATGTGAGCTATACATGGGAGGTTGTAGTAAGAGTAATCATTTAAAACCGATTTTTGAAACTTTGTTACTATACATTCTCGGGATAGTTTACGTCTTATCTTCGAGAGACTTCCAGTTCAATTCCTTCAGTATCTCTATGACAATCTCCTACAGATTAAACAAGCCTGTGTCCATTTGTGCTGCCCTTCGCTGTATATGTTCAGCATCGCCTGTTAGTCCCATTTGGTATGGATCACACACACTTGAGCAATATTCTAGAACGGGTCACACGAATGATTGTAAGCAGTCTTCTTTGTAGACTGATTGCACTTCCCCAGCTTTCTACCAATAAACCTGCTTCACCCACGACTGAACCTATCTAATCAACCCATTTCACATCCGTACAAACTGTTATGCCCAGGTATTTGTATGGGTTGGCTGATTCCAACAGTGACTCGTTGATATCATAGTCATAGGAAAGTATGTTTCGTCGTTTTGTGAATCTACAGTTTCATATTTCTAAACATTTAGAGTGAGTTGCCAGTATCTCCACTACTTTGAAATCTTATTAGTATCTGACTGAATATTTATGCAGCTTCTTTCAGATAGTACTTCATTATAGATATCTGCATCATCTGCAAAAAACCTGCTTTTATTATTAATAGTGCCTGCAGGGTCATTAATATACAACCTGAACAGCAAGGGTCCCAGCATACTTCCCTAGGACACACCCGAAGTTACTTCTACATCTGGCAATGACTCACCATCCAAGATCTACATCCACAAGGATACTCTGCAAGTCACACTTAAGTGCCAGTCAGATGATTCATTGAACCACCTTCACAATAACACACTATTATTCCAATCTTGAACAGTACGCAGAAAAAACGAACACCTATACCTTTGCGTGTGATCTCTGATTTTCCTTAGTTTACTATGATCGTTTCTCTCTGTGCAGGTTGGCGTCAACAAAATATTTTCACATTTGGAGGAGAAAGTTGGTGTTTGAAATTTTGTGAGAAGATTCCACCAAAGCGAAAAACACATTTGTTTCAGTGATTTCCACCCCAAATCCTGTATCATGCCAATGGCACTCTGTCCCCTATTTCGTGATAATGCAAAACATGCTGCTCTTCTTTGAACTTACTCAATGTACTCTGTGAATCCTATATGGTAAGGATTCCAGACAGCGCAGCAGTATTCCTAAAGAGGGAAATACGGAAGCGTCTGATCCCACCCATCGGCTTTGACCCATGACGTCACAAATATGGCGGAAACAACCATAAACGACAATTCCAATATGGCGGATATAAAATCGTTGCATACGTATCATAAAGACGAAAATACATAGAAAAACAACACACACACAGGTTTCACAAAAAGCCTAATGACTCTAACGGGACAAGCGTGGGAAATTGGGGGGGTTTGGGTGGGGAGAAACTAAATATAAACAAATTTAGCCACCCACCGCCATACAAAACCACGCAAGACGAAAAAAATCGACATCACAAACCTCACCAAATACCACAAAACACATTATTATCTGGAATCGGACACTTCCCTTGACCTATATAGATCTACAGTAGCTCCCGATCCCATAAATTGGGATCGAACACTTCCCTTGACCTAAATATATCTACAACAGCTCCCGATACCATAAATTGGGATCGAACACTTCCTTTAACCTATATAGCTCAACAGCAGCTCCCGATCCCATCTCCCAATACAAAAATCAAAATACACCGCAAAACATTACGAACAAACACTTCCCTTCACCTACATATATCTACAGCAGCTCCCGATCCCATAAATTGGGATCGAACACTTCCCTTAACCTATATAGTTCAACAGCAGCTCCCGATCCCATCTCCCATTGCAAAAATCAACATACTCCACCAAACATTGAGATTGAACACTTCCCTCCAACTATATAGCTCAACAGCAGCTCCCAATCCCATAACTTAGGATCGACCACTACCCTTGACCTATGTGACTCAAAAACATCTCCCAATACAAATACCAATACCAACCTCCACAGCCACAAATTTCAATGAAACAATTCCCTATACCCCAATACACAACACATACGCCAAAAACAAAAATATGAGAACTTACCACAAGAAAGTTCCAGCCCCACAAACTAGATTGGCCGCCACAATCACACACACACACACACACACACACACACACACACACACACACACACACACGCGTGTGCAAACCAACAAAAAAATACTGAACCAAAAGAAAAACCCAACCCACCCACACCTCAACCCCCCCCCCCAACCCCAAAATAAAAAACCCACAAAAACAAAAACCAAATGCAACATAAAAAACATCTCAATCACACACTACAACTCAACAAAAACTTCAACAAAATAGATCCTCCACAACTAAAACAAAAAACAAACACACTCCCCCTCTCCCCCCCCCCCCCCCCACCTTAACAAACACTATACAACAAAATAAACCACCCACCCCACCCTGAACCACAGCCACCCACCCACCTACCCAGCCCACCCTAACTAACCACTTTTGGCCTATACATTTTACCCACAGCCCTTAAGAAAACCCGAACAATACAATAGCCCTCTGGGACACTCTTCTGCCAACAGTACTCATCTAAATGAGACTGAAGGCTGGAAGAGCGCCTCTTCCCCCTCCCAAGAACTGACTTAACCGCCCCCCACATCCCCTCTATTGTATTAGTACAAGCCCCTGTCTCATAATTCTTAAACGCTAAACTATGGTTCACTACTACATGATTGAATCCCCTCTCACCCAACCCCCTATAAGAAGAAAAAGCATCAGAAACTATTGTGGACCCCGGCTCTATATATTCCTCAATTAATCCCACTAATTCAGCCTTCGACCTCCCTTCCACAACCCTAAAAACACATTCGGAACCCCCACCCCCCCGGAACAACAGCCCCCCCACACCCAAAGACCAGCCACAGACTTCCCCTTCCCATACTTCCTTTTCCCAAACTGTGACTCGTCCACCTCCACAACCACCCCATGCCCCCCCCCCCCCCCCAACTTACCCCTGTACTTAATAAATTCCGAACACACTTCACGACAAAAGGAATACCAATCTAAAACAGTCCTCTCACTCACACCAGTCTCATGCGCGCAAAAACTCTGTGGAGATCTATAACAAAAATAATATGTAACAAGCACAATCTCACGCATGCCCAATCTAGACTTCTCGAACCAGATACTGCGCCGTATGGAACGCCATATGTCATCTTTGCGACAGCGCCACATGTAACCGTCCCTGGTCCGAGAGGCCGGAACTTTAACCAATTTCATAGGTTCACGGCACACACCGCACTTCACGACCTCGGCAATTAAGCTAAATAGCTGAAGAAATTTAATCAGCTTCTAAAGCTGTCTCCCCCATCATAGCCCTCAACCGAGAACTATTAATCTTGTCTTTCATATCCATTCCTGAACAAAAAATCACAACCGAATACACTTAATAACAAACCCACCCGACGTACAGCAATCATCATTACATTAACCATCACACAAAACCGTTAACTCTCTGATACAAATTCCGCTTCAAAAAGACGCACGCAGCACTCACCACTGAGCAACAGCAAACTGAGCCCAACACACCAAACAAACGAAAACCATGAACATACCACCAGAGGGCACAACAAACAACAACACGACATCTACAAACACGCCACACTCACAAACCAAACTCCGCGCCGTAATGACGTCACACACCAAACACCCTTACGTCACGGGTCAAAGCCGACGCGTGAGATCGGATGTTTCTGTTGACCCCAAAAGAGGACGGAGGATTGAAGTGTAGGCAGTCTCCTTAGTAGGTCTGTTACATTTTCTAAGTGTTCTGCTGGTATAACACAGTCTTTGATTTGCTTTTAAGTTTTATGTAACTGTAATTCCGAGGTATTTAGTTCAATTTATGGCCTTTAGATTTGGTTGATTTATCCTGTAACCGAAGTTTAATGGATTCCTTTTAGCACTCATGTGGATGACCTCGCACTTCTCATTATTTAAGATCAATTACCAATTTTTGCATCATACACATATCTTTTCTAAATTGTTTTGCAGAGGGCCTTGGGGAACACCAGAAATCACTTATGTTTTACTCGATGACTTTCCATCATTTACTGTGAACTGTGACCCCTCTGACAGGAAATCACAAGTCCAGTTACATAAGTGAGGTGGTATTCCATAAGCACAAAATTTCACTCCAAGCTGCTTGCGTAGAACAGTGTCAGAAGCTTTCTGGAAATTTAGAAATATGGAATCAATTTGAAATCGCTTGTGAATAGCACTCAACCCTTTGCGTGTGTAAAGAGCTAGTTGTTTCGCAAAAACGATGTTTTCCTAAATCCATGTTGACTGTGTCAATAGACCATTCTCTTCAAGGTAATTTATAATGTTCGAACACAGTATATGTTCCAAAATATTGCTGCATAATGACATTAGTGATACGGGCCTGTAATTTAGAGGATCACGCCTACTACCTTTCTTGAATATTGGTGTGACCTGTGCAACAGTCCAGTCTTTGGGTACAGATCTTTTGTTGAGGGAGCGGTTTTTGTGGTTGTTAAGTATGGAACTATTGCATCAGCATACTCTGAAAGGAACCTAATTGATATACAGTGTGGACTGGAAGATTTGCTTTTATTAAGTGATTGAAGTTACTGCACTACTCCGAGGATATCTACTTCTAAACTACTCATGTTGGCTTCTGTTCTTGATTCAAATTCTGGAATATTTACTTCCTGTTCTGTGGTGAACAAATTTTGGAAGGCTGTGTCTAGTAACTCTGCTTTGGTAGCACTGTTGTCAACAGCAATTTTCATTGCTATCGTGCAGAGAAGGCATTGATTTTATTTTGCCGCTAGCATACTGTACATACGACGAGAATCTCTTTGAGTTTTCTACCAGGTTTTGAGACGATGTTTCGTTATGGAAACTATTATAAGCATCTTGCATTGAAGTCTGCACGAAATTTCGAGCTTCTACAAAAGATCACCAATCTTGGAGATTTTGCATTCATTTAGATTTGGCACACTTTTTTTGTTGCTTCTGCAACATGTTGCATACTCCCTACCAAAAAGTTCTCAGTCCAGTCACAAATTTCACCTGATACCCCATTGATCGTACTTTTGACAGTAAGCATAGATATAGTACTGAATCAAGCATAGATATAGTACTGAATCAAATGCTCTTCAAACATCAAGAAATCCTGCATCTACCTAGTTGCGTTGATCCAAAGTTTTCAGCAGGTCATCAGAAAAGATGCGAGTTGGGTTTTACATGGTTGATATTTTCGAAAGCAGTGCTGGTTGATAGTTAGGAGGACATTCTGTTCAATATATCTCATTATGTTTGAGCTCAGAATATTCTAAAACAATTGATCTCAAGCGTATTGGAATGTGGATCATGTCTACTATCTTTCTTGTATATGGGTGTGACCAGTGCCTTTCTTTAAAAAGACTGAGTACAGTTTTTTGTTCGAGGGATGTATGATAGTTAATAGTTAGAAGAGCGGCTATCTAAATCGCAAATCCGGTATAGAATCTGACAGGGATTCCACTGGGGCCTGGAACTTTGTTCAGTTTTAACGACTTCCACTGTTTCTGAACACCGCTAACACTAATACTTACTTCATTCATCTTTTCAGTGCTACAAGGACTAAATTGGGAACACTTCCTGGGTGTTCCTTTGTAAAGCAACATGTGAAAACGGAGTCCAGTGTTTCAGCTTTTGCTTTGTTACCCTCAATTTCAGTTCCTGTATCATTTTGTAGAGACGGGACACTAACTTTGGTGCCACTAACAGCCTTTACATACAAACAGAATTTCTTTGAGCTCTGTGAAAGACCACTTGACAATATTCTGCTACAGTAGTCACTGAAGGCATCACACATTGATCTCTTGGCAGCCAAGTGCATTTCATGCAGCATCTTTCTATCAACTGCTCTTTGCTTTGTTCTACACCAATTATGCACTAATCTCTGTTTCATTAGAAGTTTCTTTACACCGACTGTATACAGTGGAGGTTTCCTCCCATTGTGGACTGTTTTGCTGGATGCATATCTGTCCAGTGCATGGTCAACTATTCTTTTAAACTTGAGCCATAGTTCCTCTACATCCTCCTGCTCTGTGCCGAAAGTTTTCAAGTTCCTCTTTGAGATATGACACTACTAGATTTTTTAATCTAGTTTACTGAACATCTTTCTGCTTGTTTTAATTGTACTTTGGTAATCATTGTTGCCACAATGGTGTCATGGTCATTGATACCAGTTCCTATTTGGACATTCTCAAAGCGGTCACGTGTATTTGTTATGATTAGATCCAAAATATTTCCATGGTGAGTGGGATTCGTATCTATGTGTTCTTGGTAGTTTTCTGAGAAAGCATTTAGTAAAGTTTTGCAGGATATCTTATCACTGCCACCACTAACAAAACTGTAATTTTCCAAGTTAATTATTGGATGATTAAAGTCTCCACTGATGATTACAGTATGATTGGGGAACTTATGTTCAAGTGAACTGAAGTTTTTTTCTAAAGTTTTTGGTTACATCAGAAGAATAGTCGGGTGGGCGATAGAAGGATCCAGTTATCATTTTATGCCCACCCCTGATAAGGAGTCTTGCTCAAACAATCTCACGTGCACCTTCAGTTCCTACCTTGGTGGAGTTCCTTGTCTACTGTGACAAATACACCACCTCCGTTTCCCATTTGCCTAGCCTTTCAATATACTTTTAAATTTCCACAAAATGTTCTGTGTTATCAATTTCAAGTTTCAACCAGCTTTACGTACCTAGTATAATGTAAGCTTCACTGCTTTTCATGAGCAATTCAAACTTGGGCACTTTGAATGGTTTGGCAGTGTACCATTATGATTGTGGTTTCTCAAATAAAATTGTATGGTATTTGGCAGAGGTATAACTTTTGGAAAAGACTATTTTTTTTTATTTGAAGATGGAAGCACTGATAATTTAATCATGAAGCAGACTGTTCAGATGGACAGTATAAAGTAGAAGATTGCGGACATCAGAATGGAACTAATTTTTAGGAAACTGAACAAACTGCTGGAGATAACTAAGAGCCTGTGAGTTCAGAAGAGGTGAAGGAAACAGAATCTCAACAGAAAAGCAATAGATTTACAAGAAAACCTGGATGGCTACTAATAGCCATGAATGTAGGAGCGTTTATTGGAAAATTTACCTCAGAATCTTGTAGATGTGAAGGATCAGCATGATGAGGATGAATGGGTAAAAGGAGTAAAGGAAGAATTTGACTCTGTCATCTAACAGAACTTGGGCTTATATACCTCTTCGAAAAATGAAACAGCCATTGACAGCAAGTAGGTGTTCAAAATAAGCTTGAAATATTGAAAGACATGAGGCGCATTTGGTTATTAAAGGTTCTGCACAGTTAATGGGGTATAACTACAAGGAGACGTATGTCCCAGTTGCTTGACTCACTTCATTGAGAAATTTTCTTAGCGTGATGAATGAACATGATCTTTTTGTGGAAAAATGGATGTACGTAATGTGTTCTTACATGAAGAACTAAGTAAAGAAAATTACGTTAAAGTGTCCTATAGTGTTGAGAATAAGGAAAGACTTGTATGTAGAATCAATAAAGGAACTGTACATCTGAAAATTTTAGAAAGGTAATCGGTTGTCAACAGTCTGAAGTTAATTGGTGTGTCTGTGTCGAAAGCTCTGATGAGTCTGATATGTATCTGCTGCAGTAGATATTCTAATTGCTGAGAGCTTTAAAAACATACTAACAGATATTAAAAATAAGCTAAAAACATCATTTGAAATGCAGGACATTGGTGAACCAAAATTCTTCTTGAGACTTATTGTATAGAGAACCAATGGCAATCTGTTTCTTAATCAGTATGTGTATCTTCTAAACTTATTGAAAAGATTCAGTATGGAAGATACAGATGGAAACCAAACTCATTGAAAATGCTTGTGGAAACATAGCCTTTTTTTAAATCCAGAGAATTAATAGATTGTTTGATGGATGCTTGATGTTGATCTCTGTTCTGAGAAGGAAAACTCAAATTGCTCTTCTCTGCTATGCTAATTATGAAGGGGGAAAGGGAAGAGCACCAAAGCTCTGCAACAGGATACATCATTCATGTTTTTGGAGATACTGCTTCTCAAGTTACAAAGATGCATACATCTGTTTCACTATCTTGAACAGAGCAAAATATATTACTTTGTCAACAGCTACAACAAAAACTGAGTGGTTGAAGACTGTCCTTGAAGAATTTAAAATATTTGTGGAAACTGCAACAATTTATGAAGATAATTGATCATGCATACATCTGTTACAGAAATAGGAACATAAATGAGAGAGGCATGTAGATATTGAAAATAATTTGATAGTTGTAGATTGAGGTAAGTCTGGCTGTTCAGTATATCAGCTCCATGCAACAAGTTGCAGATATCTTCACAAAAGACTTATGAATGTAGATTTCAATAGACTGTGTCTTCTCAATATGGGAATAATGAAATTAAGAGATATTTGATGCTTTAATGGCTGTGCTTGTAGTCATCATCATCATCAGCAGCAGCCAATTCAATCATTAAATGATGTGGCCTCTTCGAGATGTGGATTCAGGTAGGCTTTCAGCAGTCTTCTCCGAGTGGGATGGTCTTGGGCAGTTCTCTGCCAGGTGTTACCAGCGATCTTGTCCCATCTGTCTGGTGGTCTTCCTCTAGGCTTCCGGTGCTCTCTCGGACTCCACTCCAGTACTAGTTTTGTCCATCTGTTGTCTTTTCTTCTTGCGATGTTGCCAGCCCACTGCCATTTCAAGGAACCTACTGTCTCTAAGATGTCATTAACCTTTGTCACAGACCGAATGTCATCTGCCCTCTTCCTAACCTTTCTTGTATAGCCCAGCATTGATCTCTCCATGGCTCTCTGTGCTGTCGTAAGTTTCCCTTTTGTAAATGAGTTCAGTGTCCGTGTCTCGCAGCCATATGTCATCACAGGAAGAATGCATTGATCAAATACTGCTTTCTTCAGATTTACTGGAATTTTTTATCTGAATACTGCTGAATTCTTCCCAAATGCTTGCCAGCCGAGCTTGATGCGTCGATAGATTTCTGGCCTTGTGTGTCTCCCTTCGGCCAAGGTAGACATATTCACTGACCTCTTCTAGTAGACTGTCCTTGACTTTCACATCTCCAGCTGGGACCCATTTGTTGGTCTTTACTTTTGTTTTGGAAAGGCTCATGTTCAAGCCAACCAACGGACATTCCGATGCAAGATCTATAACTAAGTTTTGGTGCTCTGTGAAATCTTTGGCCAGTAAGGCAATATCATCAGCAAATCTCAAGTTGGTATGCCTTCTTCCATTAATTCTAATTCCCTTACCTTCCCAGCTCAGCTTTGACATAGCCATTTCTAATACAGCAGAGAACAGTTTTGGGGAGATGGGATCGCCTTGCCTGACACTCCTCATGATGTGGAATTCTTGAGTTGATTCGCCGATGTTAACATACGCTGAAGAATTCTCGTAGATTTTCCTGAGCACTTCAGCGTATGCTGCTCCCACTCTACATCTACACCTACATTTATACTCCGCAAGCCACCCAACGATGTGTGGTGGAAGGCACTTTACGTGCCACTGTCATTACCTCCCTTTCCTGTTCCAGTCGCGTATGGTTCGCGGGAAGAACGACTGTCTGAAAGCCACCGTGCGCACTCTAATCTCTCTAATTTTACATTTCTGATCTCCTCGGGAGGTATAAGTAGGGGGAAGCAATATATTCGATACCTCATCCAGAAACGCACCCTCTCGAAACCTGGCGAGCAAGCTACACCGCGATGCAGAGCGCCTCTCTTGCAGAGTCTGCCACTTGAGTTTGTTAAACATCTCCGTAACGCTATCACGGTTACCAAATAACCCTGTGACGAAACGGGCCGCTCTTCTTTGGATCTTCTCTATCTCCTCCGTCAACCCGATCTGGTACGGATCCCACACTGATGCGCAATACTCAAGTATAGGTCGAATGAGTGTTTTGTAAGCCACCTCCTTTGTTGATGGACTACATTTTCTAAGGACTTTCCCAATGAATCTCAACCTGGTACCCGCCTTACCAACAATTAATTTTATATGATCATTCCACTTCAAATCGTTCTGCACGCATACTCCCAGATATTTTACAGAAGTAACTGCTACCAGTGTTTGTTCTGCTATCATATAATCATACAATAAAGGATCCTTCTTTCTATGTATTCGCAATACATTACATTTGTCTATGTTAAGGGTCAGTTGCCACTCCCTGCACCAAGTGCCTATCCGCTGCAGATCTTCCTGCATTTCGCTACAATTCTCTAATGCTGCAACTTCTCTGTATATTACAGCATCATCCGCGAAAAGCCGCATGGAACTTCCTACACTATCTACTAGGTTATTTATATATATTGTGAAAAGCAATGGTCCCATAACAATCCCCTGTGGCACGCCAGAGGTTACTTTAACGTCTGTAGACGTCTCTCCATTGATAACAACATGCTGTGTTCTGTTTGCTAAAAACTCTTCAATCCAGCCACACAGCTGGTCTGATATTCCGTAGGCTCTTACTTTGTTTATCAGGCGACAGTGCGAAACTGTATCGAACGCCTTCCGGAAGTCAAGGAAAATAGCATCTACCTGGGAGCCTGTATCTAATATTTTCTGGGTCTCATGAACAAATAAAGCGAGTTGGGTCTCACACGATCGCTGTTTCCAGAATCCATGTTGATTCCTACATAGTAGATTCTGGGTTTCCAAAAACGACATGAAACTCGAGCAAAAAATATGTTCTAAAATTCTAAAACAGATAGATGTCAGAGATATAGGTCTATAGTTTTGCGCATCAGCTCGACGACCCTTCTTGAAGACTGGGACTACCTGTGCTCATTTCCAATCATTTGGAACCTTCCGTTCCTCTAGAGACTTGCGGTACACGGCTGTTAGAAGGGGGGCAAGTTCTTTCGCGTACTCTGTGTAGAATCGAATTGGTATCCCGTCAGGTCCAGTGGACTTTCCTCTGTTGAGTGATTCCAGTTGCTTTTCTATTCCTTGGACACTTATTTCGATGTCAGCCATTTTTTCGTTTGTGCGAGGATTTAGAGAAGGAACTGCATGCGGTCTTCCTCTGTGAAACAGCTTTGGAAAAAGGTGTTTAGTATTTCAGCTTTACGCGTGTCATCCTCTGTTTCAATGCCTTCATCATCCCGGAGTATCTGGATATGCTGTTTCGATCCACTTACTGATTTAACGTAAGACCAGAACTTCCTAGGATTTTCTGTCAAGTCGGTACATAGAATTTTACTTTCGAATTCACTGAACGCTTCACGCATAGCCCTCTTTACGCTAACTTTGACATCGTTTAGCTTCTGTTTGTCTGAGAGGTTTTGGCTGCGTTTAAACTTGCAGTGAACCTCTCTTTGCTTTTGCAGTAGTTTCCTAACTTTGTTGTTGTACCACGGTGGGTTTTTCCCATCCCTCACAGTTTTACTCGGCACGTACCTGTCTAAAACGCATTTTACGATTGCCTTGAACTTTTTCCATAAACACTCAACATTGTCTGCCTTCTATTACTCTTGCTAAACAGATAAACCTTCCTCCCTTTTTTTATATTCGTATTTACTTCCATATTCAGGGATGCTGCAACGGCCTTATGATCACTGATTCCCTGTTCTGCACTTACAGAGTCGAAAAGTTCGGGTCTGTTTGTTATCAGTAGGTCCAAGATGTTATCTCCACGAGTCAGTTCTCTGTTTAATTGCTCGAGGTAATTTTCGGATAGTGCACTCAGTATAATGTCACTCGATGCTCTGTCCCTACCGCCCGTCCTAAACATCCGAGTGTCCCAGCTTGCTCACTCAAAGCTTGGAGGACAGCTACGTGGCCAATGGAGTCAATTACCTTTTCAAAGTCAACAAAGGCAATGCAGAGAGGCAGTTGGTATTCATTCGCTCTGCTTATCACTTCACTAATGGTCAGAATGTGGTCAGTAGTGCTAAAATTGCTTCGGAATCCTGCTTGTTCTATAGGTTGCGCTGAGTCTAGGGTGGAAGTAATTCGGTTTAACAAGATCTTTGTGAAAATTTTGTACAAAATTGAGAGCAAGCTGATAGGACGGTAGCTTTTAATATTGTGAATACTTCCTTTCTTGTGTATCAAAATAATCTTAGCCTTGAAGCATAGTGCAGGCAGGAAGTAAATACTTTTGCCAAGTGATTTATTGTTACCTCTCCTGTCAATTTGAGGATGTCAACACTGAGCTCATAATCACCTGGCACTATTTTCTTCTTCATGCTATCTAGAGCACACTTGACTTCCGATGGGAGTATATCTGGAACACTAGGTACATCATTTAATTTAGATACACTCAAATTTTCCCTTTATTGCTATAAAAGTCTCGGATGAACTTCAAAACCTCCTACTTTTCAGTGATTCGACTGTCATTTCCATCGAGTGCGATAATCTGCTTTTTACAGATTGTGAGTTTGCGTTTGGCCGACTTTAAACTTGTCTTGTTCTCCAAGCTTCCTCGTAAGGTGTCTTCAGTGAATTTCTGTATGTCAGTTTTTATTTCTCTTCGCACTGCCTTACATAGTTGGGAATATGCTACCATGTCGCAATTGGTTTGGATTTTCATTTCTCTCCTCTGTTGTAAAAGGGTTTCAGTTTTGGCACTGAATTTCTTTGGTTTTTTTTTTTTTTTTTTTGCATAGGCCACCGACTTCTTGTGCACTTGAAACAATCATTTCCGCCAAATCACCATCTTTAGTTACGTGGAACTTGCTTTGGAGGACTTATTGGAATTTCGAGGAATGTTCTTCCAGGTTTTTCTCTTCCCTTTCATAAGTTTATTCCTTTCATTTCTTACATTGAGTTCAACCCTTGCTCTCATAAGACGGTGATCACTGCCAGTGTTGAACTGATTTAGCACTGATATGTCTTTTACAATCTGCGGAATGTTTGACACAATAAAGTCTGTCTCATTTTCGACACTGAAATTTGGGCTCCTCCAAGTCCATTTTCGCTCAGGGTGCTTCTTAAAGAATGTATTCATGATGGACATTGGTGTATTCAGTAAACTGGACTAATCTCTCACCTCTATCGTATCGGTCATCAATCCCCTAGTTGCCCACCACTGTGTTGCCTTGTTTCTTGGTGCCAACTTTTGCATTGAAATCGCCAATGAGCATCTGGAACTGACAATCGCTACCTTTTTTACAGGTGCTATCCAGACTTTCATAAAAGGATTCAGTTTCTTCGTCAGGGTGTCTGGAGGTGGGAGCGTACACTTCAACAATCTGTATTTTATACCTATTCGACACCTTCAGGACCATTTGAGCTGTCCTGCTGGAAGTTCCTTCTAAGGCAGATACTCTATCAGCAATATTCTTGTTGATTAACAACCCAGCTCCATTGAGTTTTCCTTCTGGGTCGCCACAAAAGTAAAATAAGTTGCCAGAGTGCAGAGACAGTCTTCCCTTTTTTGTGTACTACGCTTAAACCAACAATACTCCAGTGGATTTTTGTAAGCTCTTTCTCGATCTCTTCTAGTCTGTTGTTGCCTATTAGAGAGCGACAGTTATATGTACAGACTTGAGAGTCTGTATCTTCTTCTCAGCGCCTCTTGGTGTTTGGGACACCAAAGTTGCTCCCGCCCGGAGATCCGACTGTGGGGCTATTACTCCGGAAAATTTAACATTAATGTCACACATAATAACTCGAAGGTGAGAAGCATGATTGCCACTCTTGCTTCAGAACGGATTGGCGATATAATTTCCAGGCCGCCCCTGACATGGGGTACAGAAGCCTTTGGTAGGCCGCTCCACTAGAGAACAGACGTCACCGCGTTGCTAGTTTTGATCCACCCCACTTGTAGTATATCACAAAAAACATGTCATTTTTGAAACCCTCGAGTGAACCTATAAAATTGAGGGGGTGGGGCTCTTGAAGTACGACTCGTAATCTTACTCTCCTAGCCCCACAAACCACAGTCAGTTTTTGCCTTCATCAAGTAGCCTCCTCCACACAGCATTCTGTCCTTGGCATCTTCTTCCTTTGCTCCATTTATTTAAAGATCTTTGGCCACCTGGTCTCTCAATCTTATTTTTGGTCTGCCTAAAGGTCTTCATTCTTCAGGTTTCTTCTCTTGGCACTTCTCTCAATATTAATCCCTTCTCTCTTCTGCCCACATCAGTCTTTTTGTCTTGGCTTCTGCAACATCATCTAGTTCGTCATATAACTCCCTATGTTCCCTGTCCTTTCCCTCCACTATTCTCCTTCCTCATGATTGTCCAAATATCTTTCACAGCATTTAATTTTCAAATTTCTATATGTTACTCACTGTATATTTGTCTCTTTTTGCCCCATGTAGTAATGCTGGTCTGATTATAGTTTTATATATCCATATTTTGGTTTCTCTGGAAACAATTTTCGGTGACTAGTTTGTTGAGTGAATGCGACACTCTGGATGTAGCTTTGACCCTTCCTTCTCTTTCTTGTACATCATTTATGTCGTTTACTAGACATTTAGACTCATCTGTTTTTCAAACACATATTTATCAATCTGCAGAGCTTGACACCTTTTTGTCTTATAATGTCTTTCCATCCTCATGATTTTTTCCCTTATCATTTATCTGTAATCCAACTTCCTTTGCTGCTTTAAATAACATTCTTACAAGTATTTTCAGGTCATCTAGATTATCAGTGATTAGTGGTGCATCATCTGCAAAGAGCAGTATGTTCATTGTTATTCCTGTTCTAATTCGCTGTACTGCTTTGCTTGCTGCATCCAGTGCTTCCTATATTATAACGTTGAATAAGGGGTGTAATATTCCATGTCATAGTTGACCCCTGTTTTTATGACCAAGACCCTGAAATATTCTCCATGCATTTTCACTGTCCCTTTTGAGCTTTTCAGTGGAACATTTACAAGATTTTTAATCATCTTTGGTATTCCTAACTTCAGCATTGTCTCTCACAACTTTTCTGTGTGTATACCATCATTGGCGTGCTTAAACCCAACAAACAGTATTGTAATTGCATTGCTGTATTCACAGTATTCTGACATGGCATCTCTCAGTACATATATGTGGTCAGTAGTGGATCGATTATTTGTAAATTCCACTCATTTGTCATTCATTATCTCTTTTAAATATGGTTCCAAGTATTTTGTGGATAATCTTGAACAATACCTTGTAAGCTGTGCTAATTTATGAGATGGCTCTATAATTCCTGCATTCTTGTTTATCACTTTTTTATGGACTGATACTTAGATCACTTGTGCCCACTCATGTGGAATTCTTTCTTTGTTCCACATGTTGGCCACAAGTTTTTGTATTTATTTCACAGTTGTATCTACTCTCTTTCTAAGTAGCCCATCTGTTATTCCATCTCTCCCTGTAATTTTGTTTTGTAGTATTTTATTGTATATGTGCTGTCTCTTTCATTATTGGCAGTGCAACTAAGGGATCCGATTTCTGATATTTATGTTGTTCCACCATTTCTGTACTTCCATCTTCAATATTTAGAAGCTCCTCAAAATATTCCTTCCTAACTTCCGTACCTTTTGTTCTTTACAAAACTGTATTGTCACTTTCATCTTTAATGCCATACATCTGTGGTGTATATCCTTTTCTGAAGAACCTAATTGACCTGTAAAAATCTCTTGCATTCACTGTAGTTGTATGCTTTTCTGCTCTTTTAATTAGACTATCTACATGTTCTCGTTATTTCCTTCTGAGCAAATTTTTAGTTTTCAGTTCATATGCTTTTTTGTTTTTGTTGCTATCTTTCTGTAGGTGTTTGTCCTTTGCTACTCTTATTTTTCACTTTTTGCTCATATCCTTATGAGAATTATGGATTTTTCTTCCTTATTGTCTTTTTCCATTCACTTCTGCTGCTGCTGACCATCAGTGTCGAGATTGTCTTCCATTGTTAGAACCTCAGATCTGCTTTGAAGCTTACTGACAAACTCCTGTGCCTTGTCATTGTCCTTCAATTTGTTTATGTCAGTATTCCATTCTTTTATGCCCTCTCCCCCCTTTGGATTTTATGTATAGCTGTCCATTGACATAATTCTGCTGTGATCTGCGCCTGTCTTGGCCCTGTTAGTGTGACCTATTTCCTCTTTGTTTTGCTACATGTATTTCTCTCAGTCTTTTATTTTAATTTAGTATGTTGTCATGTTTTTAGTATTTGCATACTTAGAGAAAGCTTTTTGACAACATTGACTGGAATACTCTTTCAAATTCTGAAGGTGGCAGGGGTCAAATACAGGGAACGCAAGGCTATTTACAATTTGTACAGAAACCAGATGGCAGTTATAAGAGTTGAGGGCATGAAAAAGTAGTAGTGGTTGAGAAGGGAGTGTGACAGGGTTGCACCCTATCCCCGATGCTATTCAATCTGTATTTTGAGCAAACAGTAAAGGAAACAAAAGAAAAATTTGGAGTAGGGATTAAAATCCATGGAGAAGAAATAAAAACTTTGAGGTTTGCCGACGACATTGTAATTCTGTGAGAGACAGCAAAGGACCTGGAAGAGCTGTTGAATGGAATGGACAGTGTCTTGAAATGAGGATATAAGATGAACATCAACAAAAGCAAAACGAGGATAATATAATGTAGTTGAATTAAATTGGGTGAAGCTGAGGGAATTAGATTAGGAAATGAGACACTTAAAGTGATAGAGGAGATTAGTTATTTGGAGAGCAAAATAACTGATGATGTCAAAGTTCAGAGGATATAAAGTGTAGACTGGCAGTGGCAAGGAAAATGTTTCTGAAGAAGAGAAATATCAGAAAGTCGTGTCTGAAAGTATTTGTATGGAGTGTAGCCATCTATGGAAGTGAAACATGGACGATAAATAGTTTAGACAAGAAGACAATAGAAGTTTTCGAAATGTGGTGCTACAAAAGAATGCTGAAGATGAGATGGATAGATCACATGACTAATGAGGAGGTACTGAATAGAAGGGGGATGAAGAGAAATTTGTGGCACAACTTGACTAGAAGAAGGGATTGGTTCGTAGGGCATGTTCTGAGGCATCAAGGGATCACCAACTTAGTATTGGAGGGCAGTGTGGAGGGTAAAAATTTTAGAGGGAGACCAAGAGATGAATACACTAAGCAGATTCAGTAGGATGTAGGTTGCAGTAGGTACTGGGAGATGATGAAGCTTGCACAGGATAGAGTAGCATGGAGAGCTGCATCAAAACAATCTCTGGACTGAAGACTACAACAACAACATGTTGTCCATAGTAGTGGTTGTGCTGTAATTGTGATTCTAATAAACTGTTATTACTTGTCAAACTGTGGCTTCCCATTTATTAACTAGAAAATATTCACAGAAGTTTATAGTTATAACAACAATGGGATTTATTTCTCATAGTTTTAATTCATTATTTTCAGTATGATATTCACATATATTTTATTAATTCCATAACAACAATGGGATTTATTTCTCATAGCTTTAATTCATGATTTTCAGTATGATATTCACATATATTTTATTAATTCCATAACAACAATGGGATTTATTTCTCATAGTTTTAATTCATTATTTTCAGTACGATATTCACATATATTTTATTAATTCCGTTTAGGGACAACATATTTCCTTCGCCAACCTTTATTTTATTTTACTGTCTCTATATGTATTCTTCCAGTATTTTCTTTTTGATGGATATTGTTGTGGACTGACAAGACAGCCAGTCCACAGTGACAGGTAACCGAAAGGCACGCGTACACACACGCCGACTGGCGTGAGGTCTGAAACAGGATACTTAATGAATGCTATAAAGAAAAGTACGTAGCTCCTCGAATACTTAACTTTATTCCATCATTGTGGTACATTGCTCTTGACGATACAATTGAGAGTCTTTAAATACAAGCACTGTAAGGCTAATGGCACCTTGCTAGGTCGTAGCCATGGACTTAGCTGAAGGCTATTCTAACTATCTCTCGGCAACTGAGAGAAAGGCTTCGTCAGTGTAGTCGCTAGCAAAGTCGTCGTACAACTGGGGCGAGTGCTAGTACGTCTCTCTAGACCTGCCGTGTGGTGGCGCTCGGTCTGCAATTACTGACAGTGGCGACACGCGGGTCCGACATGTACTAATGGACCGCGGCCGATTTAAAGCTACCACCTAGCAAGTGTGGTGTCTGGCGGTGACACCACAGATATTATGTTGCCTTGATGGATATTATGTTGCTCATTTGGATATGATTTTCATGTATCATGTGTCCATAAATTGTAACCCCCAGGAATTTATAGTTAGTTTTTGGTAGCCTGTGATAGTTCGGAAATGAGGGCATTATTTTTGCCCAATCAAATTTAAACTGGACTGTATGATTGTTCCCTGTAATCTCACAGTGGGTGAAAGATGACCATTTCAGAATTTAGTCGTGTTTGGTACATGGATACCTACATGTTGTAATAGTAAAACTGCCAAACAGCACATTTCTAGCTCTAAGCACTTTTGATAAATTCAGGTTTGATGAGTCAAGTGTGTGTAGCTGGTCATTAGTCAGGCACCAATTAATTCAGATTTCAGGAGTCAAGTGTGTGTAGCTGGTCATTAGTCAGGCAGCAATTAATTCAGGTTTGAGGAGTCAAGAGTGTGTTGCTGGTCATTAGTCAGGCACCAATTCCCCTATTTTCCGAGACCTACTACTCAGTAATGAGTTGACCTATGGACCTAATTTTTTTCTGCATGTAGTATCTAGAACACTAAATTAATATAACATGTAAAAAGTAGGATACATCATTCAGATTTTTATATGAAAAATGTTGTCAAATGCACTTTCTCCATGCTGTGCTTTAAATTTCTGATTTATCAAAAAAAAAAAGGGGGGGTGGGGTGGGGAGGGGGGAGAGAGAGAAATAGTGTGGCGGGGCACGGGGGGGGGGGGGGGGGGGGGACAAGAATCAAATTTGATGAATTTCAAAGCTCTGGGGGGTACTTAAAGAGCTGAGTCTCCAATTTTTTTTTTTTTCTGTAGTGTTTAAACATCTGGTAGCAGTCTTAGGTACAAAGAAGAATATCCTAACTACCTTTATTCATTGGTAAAAAATAAAATGAAATCACCATTTACACTTGCCATTTACATTCAACACCACAGGACACTGGTAAATAAAAACCAAGTGTATTCCTTGAAAAACTGTTCCTAAAATATTTGTGGTTGATCTGTAGATCACAACTGTAAAGAGATAAGAGCTGAAAAAGTTTATCAATCATTTTACTCTGTGTATATTTTGTACTTCAATGTTAATGGTCTTTTCAGTGTATGGAATTACAAGTGGCATCTTGGGTTCACAATAGAGGTGATATATCCTTATTCTGTTACTGTAAATATAAAAGATACTTCAGTGACACATAAGAAAAGGTGCTAGCAGTAATGAGAGACACTACCAACTTTTTAAATAAATACCGGTATATACAAATATAAAAATTCTGTGAATAAAAATTTCATAAACAAATTCTAATATAAAGAAGGAAACTGTAATTTCAAAACTCTTCTACCTTGCATATAACTTTGTTTTCCGTGACATCTTGATACAAAAGCATAATGAGTTCACTTAAAGGTGAGAGATATGATTTTTTTCATGGCATTTATTGTCAAGCTTGTACAACCAAGCACTGTGTCTTAATAATGATACAGCCACCTTTCATATACCATTAAAGAAAGAAACCCAAAGAGCATCATTCCTACTGTGTCATGAAAGGAACTGTGATTCAGCAATAGGGACTGAGTCCCTCCAGAGGCCTTCCGCCGCCGCTTTTATTCCATCCTGGCCACGTATCAGGGCTCTGGCATTGTTTACACTGACGGTTCGATGGTTGCTGGTCGTGTCGGGTATGCGCTCACTCTAGGGGACCGTTCCGAACAATGTTCCTTGCAGGATGGCTGCAGCGTTTACACTGCTGAGCTGGTCGCCATCTCTCGTGCCCTAGAGTATATCCGCTCCTGCTCAGGTGAGTCCTTCGTTATCTGTAGCGATTCCCTGAGCGGTTTACGAGCTCTCGACCAGTGTTTCCCTCGTTCTCGTCTGGTGATGGCTATCCAAGAGTCTCTGCATACTCTTGCCCGTTGCGGCCGCTCTGTGGTCTTTGTGTGGACCCCCGGTCATGTCGGTATCCCGGGTAACGAACATGTTGACCGCCTGGCGAAAGAGGCCACCAGTAAGCCATCTCTGGACGTTGGCCTCCCAGAGACTGATTTGCGGGCAGTCTTCCGCCGCAAAATCTTGGCGCTATGGGACGATGAATGGCGTGAACTGACAACGCGCAATAAACTCCGTGATGTCAAGGAGACGACGGTTGTGTGGCGGTCATCCCTGCGAGCCACTCGCAGGGACTCAGTAGTTCTTTGCCGGCTCCGCATTGGCCACTCCCGGCTGACACACAGTTATTTACTGCGCCGGGAGGACCCTCCTCTATGTCGATGTGCGGCAGCTTTGACAGTGGCTCACATTTTGATGGCCTGCCCCCTTTTAGCTGTGGTCAGGCAGACATTTGCGCTGCCTGATACGCTCCCTGCCCTTCTAACAGACGACTCCACTTTGGCTGACTTAGTTTTATGTTTTATTTGGGCAGGGGGATTTTATCATTTAATCTGAGTGTTTCTGTTTTATTTTATTGTTTTGTGTTGATTCTGGCCTTTGGCCTATGATTTTAAACTGATTTTTTAATGTGTTTCTAAGTGGTTGGCTTTTCCTTTTTTATTTCTATGGTCGGCCAACCACTGTCACACTCTGTGTGGTTTTAGTTCGTTTTGTGTTGTCTTTGTCTCAGTTTCTCTTGTTCTGTATCGTCTGTGATCTATTCTGTTCCTCGTTTTTATTCTCTGTGGGTGTTCTTTGTATTTGGAAAAAGGGACCGATGACCGTAGCAGTCTGGTCCCTTTCATCCCCCAAGCCAACCAACCAACCATTCAGTAATCTCAACATCTTTAAATTCATGTGATGCCTTGGTAATGTGTCCTGTGTACCATTTACTATTGTATTTAAAAGCTACATATTTTAAAGACTTTCTTGTTCAAAACTGACCTGACACAGTTGTGTAACAACTACATACACTCCTCGTGTTTATACTTTGCACTGCACACACCATACACTGTAGATCATAAAATTGTCAGCAGTGGTAGTGGGCATGAAGCGAAACTGTAGCACCTGAAATTTCTTTCAAGTTTATATTTTACACATTATACAAAAATTCACTGAGCTGAGTGTTAATAAGCTTGTAACGTCAGTTACGGAAGTACAGTTATTTTTTCACATCTCTGTTTCTCTCATTTAGCATAAAATAACACTTTAATGATGGTGAGTACATGAAGTGCGGACCGTAAGAAAAGCATTAAACAGTAACAGCAATGATGACAGACTATGTCATCAAGCAGATGTCTGCATTTATGCTTGTCGTTTGACCATTTAGCTCCTGTGATGTTTTTAGTTAATTCAAGATGTTCATCAAGTTTTGCTTTTTTTCTGGGTGAGAACAAAGGATGATCTCTCAAAAATGTGTCTCTTGAACATAAAATTTGTGGGCGTAGTATGTTGGAAAACAGCGCGATTACCTTGTGACCAGATATCTTTCAGTTTTTTGATGAGTTTTTACTTGCTGTTACGCATCTGTGACTTTTTAAAAACTGATGTTCATTACCACAAATTAAAGTATAAACATTGTCTTGTACATTTAATGTCCTTCACTTGGACAGATTTTGTACAGAGTATTGGAGAGGATTGTGATTTTTAATCATATATGCCAATTGCATGTGTGTGTGTGTGTGGGGGGGGGGGGATTTAAAATTTTCCAGAATTTTCCGTTTTCCTCAATTTTGCATTTTTTAGTGTAGACCACACAAAAACGTAAAGTAGAGGTTTCACTATGTTGTCAATCAATAGCTCAGTACATAGATTTCAGTTTTGACAGCATTTGGTTACAACAGTCAAGATTAGGTATCTTGTGTATGATAAATTTATCAAAAGTTCGTAACTGTGTTTCAGTCTGACAGTTTATTAATTCTGTAGATAATAGCAGTTCAAATTTACTGTAATATATTCACATATTTTGACACTCTCCAGACAAATGATTAGGGAAGTGAGTATTTCATTCAGATGTTTGAGTTTTTTAATGTTATGCTTTCTGACTTGTTCCAGACCAATGAGAATAATCTCATTTTTGGGTCTATGAAACGAAAACAGAATCTAATCTAATCGAAGATGTGGAATGAGTCATTTCCCATCACAAATTAATTTGTAAATATGGCTACATGTTGAATATTTATAAGTTTTAAAAAATAAACAGTTGTGAGTTAGTAATTCCTACCCACCACCTTCTACACATTATAACAACAGAAATCCTTCTACAGAATAGGAGGAGTTGTCAAGGGGAAATTTTTTTAGTTTGTTTTCTAATTTTACTTTGCTGTCTGCCAGACATTTTATATCACTGAGTATGTGATCAAAAATTGTTGTTGCAGCATTGTGGGGCACTTTTTATGCTAAAAGACAACACTAATGTGTAGCAGTGAATGTTATTTTTTCTTTTGGTATTGTTATTATTCTTATCATTGTTCTTCAGAACTGCAGTCATTTAGTTAAACAAACTTCATGAGGGAACAAGAATGTTGTTGTTGCTGTTGTGGGCTTCAGTCCAAAGACTGTTTTGATGCAGCTCTCCATGCTACTCCATCCTGTGCAAGCCTCTTCATTTCCGAATAACTACTGTACCTACATCCTTCTGAATTGTCTGGTCAAGTTGTGCCACAGATTCCTATTCTCTCCAATTCTGTTAAGTACTTCCTCATTAGTATTGTGATCTACCCATCTAATCTTCAGCATTCTTCTGTAGCGTTTCGAAAGCTTCTATTCTCTTCTTGTACAAACAAGTTATCATCCATGTTTCACTTCCATACATGGGTACACTCCTTACAAATATTTTCCTGAGAGTTAAATCTATACTTGATGTTAAAAATTTCGCTTCTTCAGAAATGTTTTCCTTGCCACTGCCCGTTTACATTTTATATCCTCTTAACTTCGACAGTCATCAGCTATTTTGCTTCCCAAATAGCAAAACTCATTTACTACTTTAATTGTCTCATTTCCTAATCTAATTCCCTCAGCATCACCTGATTTATTTTGACTACATTTCATTACCCTCATTTTGCTTTTGTTGATGTTCATCTTATGTCCTCATTTCAAGACACTGTCCATTCCGTTCAACTGCTCTTCCAGGCCCTTTGCTGTCTCTCACAGAATTACAATGTCATAGGCAAACCTCAAAGTGTTTATTTCTTCTCCATGGTTTTTAATTCCTATTCCGAATTTTTCTTTTGTTTTCCTTTACTGCTTGGTCAAAATACAGATAGAATAACATCAAGGATAGGCTGCAACCCTGTCCCACTCCCTTCTCAACCACTGCTTCCCTTTCGTGTCCCTCAACGACCATCTGGTTTCTGTAGAAATTGTAAATAGTCTTCCGCTCCCTGTTTTTTTACCCCTACCGCCTTCAGAATTTGAAAGAGAGTATTCCAGTCAAGATTGTCAAAAAGTGTTCTCTAAGTTTACAAATGCTGGAGATGAAGGTTTGCCTTTCGTTAACCTATCTTTTAAGATAATAGGGTCAGTATTGCCTCACGTGGTCCAACATTTCTATGGGAACGAAACTGATCTTCCTTGAGGTCAGCTTCTCCCAGTTTTTCCATTCGTCTATAGAGAATTAGTGCTAGTATTTTGTAACCGTAACTTGTTAAACTGATAGATCGGTAATTTCCACACCGGTCGACACCTGCTTTCTTTGGGACTGGAATTAATTCATCTTGTTTACCAGATGAAGAGTTTCATCATGGCTGGCTCTATCAGTAGTTCTAATGGAATGTTGTCTACTCGTGGGGCCTTGTTTTGACTCAGGTCTTTCAGTGCTCTGTCAAACTCTTCACACAGTATCATATCTCCCATTTCATCTGCATCTACATCCTCTTCCATTTCCATAATATTGCCCTTACGTACATTGCCCTTGTATAGACCATCTATATACTCCTTCACCTTTCTGCTTTCCCTTCTTTGCTTGGTACTGGTCTTCCTTCAGAGCTCTTGATATTCGTACAGGTGGTTCTCTTTTCTCCAAAGGTCTCTTCAATTTCTATAGGCAGTACTCTTGATATTCGTACAGGTGTTTCTCCTTTCTCCAAAGGTCTCTTCAATTTCTACACCTAATGATACACCTAATGATACATGCTTCTACCACCGTGCATTTGTCCTCTATCCATTTCCACTTAGCCATTTTGTACTTCTTGTCGATCTCATTTTTGAGCTGTTTGTATTACTTTTTGCCTGTTTCATTTACTGCATTTTTATATTTTCTCCTTTCATCAATTAAATTCAGTGTTTCTTCTGTTACCCAAGGATTTCTACTATCCCTCGTCTTTTTACCTACTTGATCCTCTGCTGTCTTTGCTATTGCATCTCTCGAAGCTACCCGTTCTTGTTCTACTGTATCTCTTTCCTCTGTTCCTCTGTTCTTGTCAACTCTCTTCAGCTTCTTATTCTTTCAGTTTATCCAGGTCCCATCTCCTTAAATTGCTACCTTTTTGCAGTTTCTTCAGTTTTAATCTACAGTTCATGACCAATAAATTGTGGACAGTCTACATCTGCCCCTGAAAATGTCTTGTAATTTAAAACCTGGTTCCTAAATCTCATCTTACTATTAGATAATCTATCTGAAACCTTTCTGTGTCTCCACGCCTCTTCCATGTATTCAGCCTTCTGTCATGGTTCTCAGCCCTCTTCCACATATACTATCTTCTGTCATGGTTCTTAAACCAAGTGTTACTATGATTAAGTTATGCTCTGTGCAAAATTATTTCAGGCTGCTTCCTCTATCGTTCCTTGCCCCTAGTCCATATTCACCTACTACTTTTCTTTCTCTTCCTTTTCTTACTGTCGAATTCCAGTCCCCGATGACTGAAATTTTCGTCTCCATCAATATCTGAGTAATTTCTTTTATTGCATAATACATTTCTTCAAGCTCTTCATCATCTGTGCAGCTAGTTGGCATATAAACTTGTACTACTGTGGTAAGCATGGGCTTTGTGTCTGTCTTGGCGACAACAATGCGTTCACTATGCTGTTCATAGTAGCTTATTAGTGTTCCTATTTTTTATTCATTATTAAATCTACTCCTGCATTACCTTATTATTTGATTTTGTATTTATAACCCTGTATTCACCTGACCAGAAGCCTTGTTCCTTGTGCCACATAACTACACCAACTCCCACTATATCTGACTTTAACCTGTCCATTTCCCTTTTTAAATTTTCTGACGTACCTGCCCAATTAAGGGATCTGACATTCCATGCACTGATCCCTAGAATGCCAGTTTTGTTTCTGCTGATAAAAACGTCCTCCTGAGTAGTCCCCACATGGAGATCCAAATGAGGGACTATTTTACCTCTGGAATATTTTACCCAAGAGGACACCATCATCATTTAACCATACAGTAAAGCTGCATGTCCTTGGGAAAAATTACAGCTGTAGTTTCCCCTTGCTTTCAGCCATTCCCAGTACCAGTACACCAAGGCCGTTCTGGTTGGTGTTACAAGGCCAGATCAGTCATTCAACTGTTGTACCTGCAGCTACTGAAAAGGCTGCTGCACCTCTTCAGGAACCACACATTTGTCTGGCCTCCTAACAGATATTCCTCCGTTGTGGTTGCACCTATGGTACGGCTATCAACTAAGGCATGCAAGCCTCCTCACCAATGGCAGGGTTCATGGTTCTTGGGGGTAAGGGAATAAATATACTTCGAAGAAATTGTCAGAATGTTCAGTTCCTTAAAGAGAAGTCTACAGGTTACCCTCAGCTACACACTGTGTGGTGGCGTGCAGAATTTGTATGTAGATGTTGATTCTTACAAAACATTTTTGGGCAATGGAGACTCCTTTTTCTTAAAGATTGCTTTCTATGTGATATTATTGAATGACAATATGCAAGATATGTGAAGATAATGACTTGTCTCTACCAAGATTTGCAATGATTCTAAGTGCAAATGTGGCTGACCTAAGTAATTTAAGCAGTTTAAAAATGTGCCTTTTCCAGTTCAATTTCTCATCACTACGGACATTTAAAAATTTTGAAATAGGTGGTGTAGCACCTCTAGATGTGCAGAACTGAGTATGTTGTGTCCTTTTAAAACTGAGAGTGAGACCATTCCAGAAAAACCAGTCATTAACACTTTTAAGAACATTGTTTACCATTTCTTCTGTTGCTCTGTCTATGCTTGGTTACAACACTAGTGTCATCCACAAAAATAAATAATTCTGTTTATTGTATAGTAGATGGAATGTCATTTACATGTATGAATAACAATGGGGGACCTAAGATTAAGCCTTTGGAACCCCAAACGATTTCTCCTCATTCAGAAGAATCACCCCTGATTGTGCTGGTTGAATTACTAAAATATGACGTTATCAATTGGTTACCTGTACCATCAGTTCCATAATGCCTCAGTTTAGCCAGGAGAATATTGTGTGTCGCACAATCAAGAACCTTAGATAGGTCACAGAAAATACCAACCAGGGGGTATTTTGTTATTTAATGCTTATAAAATTTGGTGAGTGGATGTGTAAACGGCATTGTCAGAAGAGCAAACATCAATTTACTGACGATATTATTATTGCTTAGGTGGTATTCTAGAATACATAACCTCTGAAAAATTTTGGAAAAATTTCTCAGTAGTGAAACAGGTTGGCAGTTACTGGCGTCTCTCCATATCAAATAGAGTAGTAGTTCCTAACCTGCGTAATTACCTGAGGGGTAAAAATAAAACGGTTTGATTGTTTTTGTCACAGAATTAAATTATTAAAAAAATACTGTTATTACAATTTTTTAAGACTCTAACACTGATTATATAAGTTACAATAATAATTTTTCTCAGTCACCAGCATTAACGTGTGTCATGATGTGTCAGAGGTTACAGCTTGTGAAACAAGGAAGAACTTCTTCTTCACATACTCCACCAACTACACACATGCTTTGTGCTTAGTATCATCCATCTGTGATAGTAAAAGTGAGACAAATGTGTATCAAATGCCAAATTCCCATGAAAATGGCTTCTCTACCTTGTAGATAGCTCTTACAATGGAACAAAAAATTTTCATCTCTCACTTTGAAACAGAGAAATAAAATAAGTGACAGCACAACACAACAATAACTACACAATGGTTGCTACAGTGCTGTACACAGTATTATTATTATTATTATTATTATTATTATTATTATTATTAAGCAGCAGTGGTCCGACACAAGGCATTGGCAGAAGTCTTCTGATTTCTGCCAGTTAAGAAGTAAGGAATCCAGCAATCACGTGATTTATAAACGATAAGTACAGTGCACACATTTTAGCCTGGGTGATTTTAAATGGGGGCTCAGGGTACAGGTGAAGCTAGTACCACTCAGGGAATATGGTGCAGGTAAAACTTTGTTTTGTAACAAGAGTCTTCCCTCCCTGTGCATTGTTAGCTTTTATTTATGAAGATGAGTTGAAAAATAAAATAAAAGAACTAAATAGTCTTGGAGCAAGACTTACAATGTGCACTGACTGCATATTTAAAAGGTTGTTAGGAATAAGCAACAGCAGTTGGCTCATCGATTCATTAGTTTGTCTTTAAAACACATTAAAAAAACTAAATAGCATTTATTTTTTTATTATCATAACTTTCTGAACACCATGGCGGCAAGCTGGTATGACATGAGCATACAAAAACTGCCACAGTGGAGGGTAGGGGATACTGATTGTACTAAGGGGTAATGGCTAAAGAAAGGTCGGGAACCCATTTTATAGAGGGATTTAACAATGGCATAGTTCAATCTATCCGGAAATATACCATGGATTACACCACCAAATCCAGATGAGCTTTTATTTTTAAGGGACTATATGATTTTCTTAATTTCAGAGGGAGGAGTTGTTGATACATTCATACGACTGAATTGTATGAGAGTTACTTTTTCAACATATTGACATGATTTTTCTCTTGAACTGTTTGTCCCTACACTTTCTACTTAGAAATTATTATTGAAAACATTTTCTACCTGTCACCTATCATATATAGCCCCTTCATTTAATTCAATAGTTATGTTACTCTGTTCTTTGGCCAGTTGTCTCTTGTTTTACCACATCCCTAACAGCCTTTAGTCTGTTGTCGGAATTACGGATTTCTGACATTACATGCATGTTCCTTGATAAAAAAACTTAGTAATTTGAGTATTTCTTTGTAGTGTGCCAACTACTACAGAATTTATACTTGTTCTTGCTTAGAGAGACGTTTACCTTTTCTGTTCAAGATACCTTTAATCCTCCTAATGATCCATGGTTTTTTACATGGCTGTATGATGTCTGATTAGCGTATGCGGAAAGCTATTTTCAAGTAATGATATGAATTTATCATGTAATAGATCATATTTTATGCCAGTAGTTGGTTCATTATAAATTTCATCCCAGGTCATCTCTTGTGAACTATTCTTAAAAAACATTTGTCTGTAGTCACTTTTACTGTGTGCTGACAACTAGTTACAAATGCCTAGTATCAATTATCAAATTTCAGATCCTGCTGAAGCTATTGCTTCCTCAGTGATTTTACAAAGATCAATTGCTTCATCTCTATTTGAAACTTGATAGCGTAATACATGTTTACCATTCACAACTGGCTGTCAATAAATTGCAAGCTGCAAGTGAGACTGCTTGCCTTTAAGAAAATGACTATTTGACGAATTCTCCATAATTAACATTAAAAAAAATCCATCCCCTTTCCATTAAATTCATGAGCTATCTTTTTGTCAAGTTGTTCCATAAAATTTCATAATATATTTGTTTTATGTTAATTGATTTTACTTCTGTTTATTGCATTTCGCTGTTTTAATGTCTTCAATGCAAAGGAATGTGTCCTATTACATAGTTCTGTTTCTGTTTGTTCGTTGTGCACTGTTTCTTGATCACTTTTCTCATTTCCTGTTTGCACTGGGTTCTAAAATAAATACAAGGACAACTAATAAAATTTCATGGTGTCATTATTATTATTATTATTATTATTATTATTATTATTATTATTATTATTTTCGATTATTCCCATTTAAGAGAGTGTTTGAACTTGAATTCCTTTATGATGATTGTTTATGTTTTTTCTGAGCCCAAAGTTTCTTCATGTGTTCACTGTGTTGTTTTTTTCGCTCCGCTGTCTATTTGCATCCTGGTCTCTTCTGTGTTGTGGTGTCAAATTTATGTTTTTTGATGATGTTCCTGAATTCAGTTCTATTTTCTGCATCGTTTACTGTTATGTGTGCTTGTCTGAGGTCCTCTTCAACTTCTTTTATCCATTTTGTTTTTCCCCTGCCTGAGTTGATGACTTTAAGAATTCGCTTTGAAATTCTGTTTTCATTCATCCTGTGGATATGTCCATAGAACTGCATTCTTCTTTTCCTTATTGTATCCGTAATCTTGTCTGTGTATTTGTATAATTCTGATGTTGATCTCTTCATCCAGATTCCTTGCTCTTGTATCGGGCCAAAAATTTTCTCTATTTCTTTGATTTTAGTTTGCCCACCTATTTGTGTTGTTTCAGATGCATGCAGTGCATCCGGAAGTACGACAGTGTTGTAGTGCCTCAATTTTGCGGTAATGGATATGGACTTTTTGTTATAATAGTTCCACGTGAGTTTATATGCTTTCTGTAGTTTTTTTATTCTTTCCTCATTGGCCTTTAGGTTGATCCCTGATGGCTGGATGATTGCTCCCAGGTACTTAAAATGTGGTACTTGTACGATTTTCCCATGGGTTGTCACAATAGGCAATTTGTCTTGTGGCACTGTTTCTATGTACTGGGTTTTCTCATATGAGATTTGCAGGGCAGTTCTTTGTGCAATTTCGTGTAACTTCTCTATGGCGTTAGTGGCTTCTTTTCTATTATTTGTGAGGATTGCAAGGTCATCCGCAAAAGCTAAACACTTCAAATTGAATCTATTATCTTTTCTAATGCCAATTTGGATTCCTTTGACTTCTTTTTCCCATGTCCTAATAATTTTTTCAAGAACGATATTAAAGAGTAATGGTGAAAGTCCATCATTCTGTCGCACTCCAGTTTGGATTTCAAATGGTTCCGAGATATCCCCCATAAATTTAACCTTGGAGACTGTGTCAGTTAATGTTTCCCGAATGATTGCACTTGTCTTTCTGTCAATGCTGAATTCTTCCAGCGTCTTGCAGAGCGCTACTCTGTCTATTGAGTCATAGGCCTTTTTAAAATCTACAAAAGTAACCACTGTGTTTTGGGTGTTTCTCATCTGGAGAATCATTTTTAGATTCCAGATCTGCTCTATGCATGATCGTCCCTTGCGGAAACCAGCCTGGTATTCTCCTATTTGTGGGTCAGCTTGTTCTTCTAATCTATTCATGAGAACTTTTGATAGGATTTTATATGTGACCAGTACGAGTGAGATACCCCTGTAATTATTTGGTTCAGTTTTGTCCCCTTTTTTGTCGACTGGATGGATGAGTGCGCATTTCCATTCAGAAGGGATCTGTTCTGTTTCCCAAATGTTTAATATGATTTTGTGAATTTTTCCTGTTAATCTTTCATCATTTAGTTTCCATAGTTCTGCAATAATTCCATCTTCTCCTGGGACTCTATTGTTTTTCAGTGTCTTGATAATTTCTACTATTTCGTTGATGGTTGGTGGTTTAGCGTCAGGATGTGGTGTAGACGTCTTGTAGTGAATATCCTCTGTAGGTCTTTCGCAGTTGAGAAGTTTGTTGAAATAGTTTGCGAGGATTTGGCAGTTATTCTTCGTGTTAGTTTCTAGTGAACCATCCGGTTTCTTGAAGCAAAGATTGGGTGGCTGGTATCCTGCAATATGTTCTTTAAACGTCTTATAAAAATTCCTGGTTTTGTTCTTCTTACAGTCTTGTTCTATCTCATCTAGTCGCCGTTTGTCATAATTTCTTTTTTCCCTCCGAATAGTTTTCTATGTTTGTTTTCGGATTACTAGAAATTGTTGCCATTTTTCTGATATTTTGTGACTATTGAAGTTTTTCCAGGCATCGATCCTTTCTTCTATTGCTTGGTCACATATTATATTTCACCACCTGCGTTTTCTCCTTCTCGGGGGTTGACCCAATTTCATCGTGTATTTGAGGACGTCCACAAGTTCTGTCCAGTTTGTGGTGTTTGTCTGACTAATTTCCTGTAAGATGTTTTCCTTGTTGAGTTTTATGTATTCGGGGTCTGGTCTCAGCACTTTGATTAGTTTTGGCATTTTTCTATTGGGTTGTAATCTGGTCTTTATCTGTAGAAGGTGGTGGTCTGAGTCAAAAAATCCTCTTCTCGCTTTCACATTCAGAATTTCTGCTGTGGTACTCTTGGAGATGGCCACATGGTCTATCTGGAATTCACCCAACGTTGTATTGGGCGACTTCCAAGTATACAGTTTCTTGTTAGGTTTTTTGAATTGTGTTGACATAATTACGAGGCCGAAATTTTCGCAAAAGCTTATAAATCTTTCCCCATTCTTGTTAGTTCTCTTGTGAGCTGTATGGATTCCGGTGATTTTCCTGTATTTTTTCTCTTTACCTAATTGTGCATTAAAGTCGCCTAACAAGATTATTACATGGTGTTTGGCAATTTTGTTTGTCGTCTCTTCGAGGTCATTCCAGAAGTCATCCACTTTCTGGCGGCTCTTCTTGTTATAGTTATTTGTGGGTGCGTGTGCGTTGATCAAGGTATATGCTTTGTTGGCCGATTTGACGGAGAGCGTTGATATACGTTCTGATGCAGACTGGAAGTCAATGACAGAGTCGCTGATAGATTTGTGGACTGCAAATGCTGTGCCAAACTGTTTGAGTCCTTTCTCATTAGTTTTAACTGCTGGTTTTGCTTTGTAGATCCTGTAGTTGTCTGTATCAAAATGGTTTTCGTCCGTAAATCGTGTTTCCTGGATTGCAAGGATTTTGATCTGGAATTTTTGCAGCACTTCTGTAAGTTGTTTGATCTTGCCCAGTTTGAAAAGAGTATTAGTATTAAGTGTACTGATGAAGTGTCTTTGTTTTGTGTGTAATAATTTGGATGTCGTCTGGTTCTCAACCTTAGGCGTAACATGATGCTCCTGGTCCCCCGGAATCCGATGACCAGGTAAAGCCAGCCTTGCGACTGGTGCCCAGGGTAGTGGATTCATTCCTTGTGTTATCATCATGTTTGGTTTTCAAGTTAGTTTTCAACTTGGTGGTGGTCCTTCCGAGGAAAGATCACGAGGAATACGACTTGATTGTTGAGATCAAGAAGGTTGCTGCAGCCGCACCATCTAGGCGAACAGACGCTGACCACTAACCGCTGGATACCAAGCAGTCGTTAGTGGATTTCGGTTGATAGTTTTGGTCCACCCCGGGTATTTTATTTCCCTGGTACCCTCCATATCTGGAGAGCATTCCCCTATCTGCCACCTGGGGAGGCGCCCGATGGGAGACCATCAACTCCACACGGGATTATTATTATTATTATTATTATTATTATTTATATTATTTATTTGTAAATTGTGCAGTCGTTGTTGTTGATTGTGGTAGTAATATTAGATTCTCACTGCTAAGTGGCTTGCATTAGTTATTAGACCAATTTATAAGGTTCTCCTTCTTAAACTTGCATGTTATGTATAATTTTTATTCCCATTGATCAAAAAAAGGGACAAGCAAACCATAGCTCATTGTTAATCGTAGCAGGGAGTGACAGTTTTTTTTCTGATATTATTGTCTGTGACATGCTGTAGGATTTCAGTGAAATTGTTATTCAAACTATTAAATTATTGTAGAGTCTGTAAGAAATATCATTGAAGATAAAAATCATTATATTATTTTAAAGTATAGCATATTCAGAATTTTTTCCAGATCATGCACACTAATTTGACATTTTTGTTTATTTTCGTTCCCAGATGAAGTGTTCCGTCTGTTTCAAAAGCAATTACAAAAGCTTAGACAAGGATGTAGCTATGATTCACTGGATGAAGCTGATGAGTTCAGCATAGCAGAGGAAATAAAAAATAAAATTGCAAGTAGTCATGGAGAGAGAGAAGCAAATCGTTTCTCTGGTATTTACCGGCATCTTCGAGGATGTGTAAGTAACAGTTCATAATATGTCAGTTTTGTGATTCATTTCCCCTAACTGTTCCCAGACCTGAGAATTGATGTACAATCCTTATTTCTACATTTCAGAATTTGAATTACACCAATCTGTTTATTTTGGTTCTTCCAAATTTTTTAAAAGTATGCATATTTTCATTTCCCCATTTTTCTTGCTCCTTGTTGCTGTGACCACATGGCAATAAAAGCAAGAAAATAAATTTGCAACATTAGCTACTCATCACACTTCCAACTGATGCAGTATAGTCGAAACATAATGTATGCAGTGAAATTGATATAAAGAGGAAGCAGAACTTTGGTAATTTTCTTCCCTGTGCTGATATTGATTGGCTAAATTAAAAATTTTTTATTCTTAATTTAGGGAAACTAGAAAACACCAGAAGATTAAGCCAGAGTAATCACTTGCTGTTGTGACCAACTTTAGTTATTGAGTCACAACAAAAATGTTAAAGTGGATTTGTGTGAATGGTGTGATGACGTAGTTTTTATAGTTTTCTTCAACTAAGAGAAGCACAGAATTTACAAAGTGTCCCAGACAAATAGAAAAGAACTATATCCAGTGCCAGTACTTGGCAGACATGCAATGCTGATAAGTAACATTATTTTGAGCACTCGTGCAGGAACCAGGAAAAAAGAAACGGCTGCTTTTATGACCTAAGAACTCCTATCTTTGAGAAAAGTTATTTATTGACAGTTGCGATTTGTTTGGTAAACCTTGAACTCTCAGAGAAATTTATTTTACCTAGAAAAATCAAGTAGGCATAAGTTACAGAGATAATATATTATTTTGTTTCAAACGCCTTGTGAGATACTAGTTAGAGAACAATGTGTTGTGGATTCTTCACATTGGGAAGATGTAGTAGTGCATTGAGTAGTCATAGTGTCCATTGCTTGGCTGCAACTGCCTTTAGTGTCCTCACGAGTCTTGGGAGTCTTCATTTTTGTGTCCAGGTACATTTAGCTTTGGTTGATTGATGTTAGTGCGAGGTGTATGTTAGGAGCTAGTACTTTGAGTATGTGTTTGTTGAGAAGCAACCACCTTTTTGTTTCAACACATCTTTGTAAAATGTTATTTGTAATTGTTGCTGATTATTTCCAATTCCAGTCTCATACAGTATATTCAAAGGAGTATCAACATGAAAAACTTAATATTCTGATTATCCTGGTGGTGCACATGGTTGCAGAATTCCAGTGACACACAAAGGACAATTCTGTACACATAACAAGGAGTAGCATGAAAATACATCTAGAGTTTACCAGCATTCCACAAATATATGCTTAACTCTTATTTCTCAATTTGTTGTCATTTGATGTGAAACTGTTCTAAGTATTTCAGCATAAAAGTCCATTTGGTTTCTACACAGTGCCCTGACCATAATTTTGATAAATGTTATGGAATAATTTGTGAAGCTTGAAAGATGAACAATTCTGAATCAGAAATGTTCAAAACAATGACATTTATTCACAGTAAGAGTAAAGTTTGTTTACTTAGGTTTCAGAACTCAGAAGAAACTGAAGCTGGAGAAAACCAAGGTGACAGAATTCAATCAGTTTGAAGGAAAGTTTAAAGCAACACATCAAGAACTGATCTAAAACCTATACATACAATTTTTAGTTACTTGTTGACAAAAGCTGCAGGTTGTCTTGCTCTCAGTTTGATTGAAGCTAATTCTGATTTCAGTAAGAACTGATTCAATAAACCTCTTCCAATTTTCTTGGAAAAGAATTGACTTTGCACTTCCATAGCCGATGTTGGAATGTATGAATTCCTTGAACTTAACTGCGTGCTTATGAATAATTGATTCATTGAGAAACATACAGTTAACAAGATCTAGTTTGAATTTCATCAGTGGGAATGCTGTTTTATTTTATTTTTTTAATAATACTGCTAAAGGATTTGTAACCTAAATATTGTTTTTCGAACAGTAATAAAATATACCAGTGTCGTATACAGGGTGAAGAATGAAAAAAAGTTATAATTCCAATTTGTTTTCTCGGAGGGGTACATCCACTGATACCACCCCCGAGCTACCACCCGACACCATGCCTGGGTGGCGGGAGACAACTTCGAAATCTTTAGCAGGAACCCTTATTTTTATTGCAAATTACGATTCTACGGCAAAATCTACATACGTTTTGTCTGAAATATTTTCTTTATTTCACCACAGATGGGAGGAAAAGAAATGGATTCACAATCATAATTTACAACATGCTACTCAATGACCCCTGAATACCTAATGGCACTTGGAACCCCAACTCTATGCTGTGAAGCTATTCATAACTTCTAATTGGAAAGCCCATTTGCAATGTTTTATTTCTTCGGCATATCGAAGAGGGGACTACTTGACGTGCACTGTGGCTGTGTAATGAACTAAGGCATATCATAACTGCTACTGGAGCTCACACTACGTAAAGCGTGCAGACATACAACAGATAGCGGTTCTAAACGTTACTATACTTGTGCAGTGTTTATTGCCTGCACACCTACCTGTGATTTGGAGAACAGACGTGCAAGTGGATGATGAATGTTGCAAACACAGAAGAAATAATTGAAATTGTCCTGGTTTACGGAGAATGTAGAGAAATGTTGAGGCTGCTATTGCCTTGTATGCCAAATGTTTCCCAGGGAAAGTTCACTCTTGCTCATTATTTTACAAGGTTGTGAATGCCTTTATATCAGAAGCTAATGCAGCAGTGCCCCACAATCCCCGGATAAGAACCCGGCAATTACACCGTAGATAGTATTGTCACAATACTGCATCATCATAAATATCATCCATACCATGTGACACTGCATCAAGAACTTCATGGCTTCGAATTCCATAACCAGATAGTATTTTGTGAATGGGCACATCAACAAACGCAAATGACGCCCGTGTTCTTTGCCAAGGTACTATTTTTCAATGAGTCTACATTCACAAACCATGGTAGTGTTAACCGGCATAACATGCATTACTGGAGTGTAGACAATCCTCACTGGTTACGGCAAGTTGACCGTCGACATCCATGGTCAGTTAACATAAGGTGTGGCATCATGAGGAACAAACTCGTTGGTCTGGATTTCATTGACAGTACAGTGAATGGATGCAAATATAGAAAACATTTGGAACAGGAACTACTGGTAATACTGTTGGATGTTGTACTTCACATTTGACAAAATATGTGGTTTCAGCATGGCAGATGCCGAGCACATTATGAAATTGAAGCACGGGAGGTATTTGACCATGTTTACACTAGTTGGTGAATTGGCAGAGGTGATCCTATTAATTGACCTGCTAGGTCACCAGATTTGACATTGCTGGATTACTTACTATGGGGATATTCACAAGATAAGGTCTAACAGCAAGTGCCAACAGGCCGTGAAGACGTGGTTGACCACATCAGAAACTCCTGTGCTGACATTCCCGCAGATATGCTTCAGACCTTTGCACGGTCATTTAAAAAGTGGATCACTAAGTGTATTGAAGTTGGCGATACTACATTGTAACACTTACTCGATTTGGAAAAGGACAGCAGCGTTTATCTCGAGCCATGGCCACAGTGGCATGTCGAGCAGCCCGCTCTTCCATATGTTGGAGGAATACAACATTGTGAATGGGGTTTCCAATTAGAAGTTATGAAGTATTGGCCTACCCTCGCAGCACGGAGGTGGGGTCCCATGTGCCATTGGGAATTTGGGGGCCATTGACTAGCTTGTTGTAAATTACAATTGCTTACCAATTTCTGTTCCTCCAATTACTGCATCATCTGTGGTGAAACGAAGAAAATACTTCAGAATAAATGTATGTAGATTTTGCCGTAGAACCGTAATTTGCAATAAAAAAAAAATGGTTGTGGTTGCATACCGCTGGACCAGCCGATCTTCTCCACATTCGGCAAGTCGATAACTGCCTGCTGAATGGCTGAGTGCTGGATTATCTAGACCTGGCCGGAGGATATTTCTGGGTCTTATTTGCACACACTTGATTACCAGGAAATAATTTGTTGATTGTCGTGCCTCCTTCTTCTGCTGCTGGTTGATGCCCTCTGATGGACATTGGCTCTACCTACATGTTTGTTGTCAACTGTGGTACTTGTTTGCAAACACTCTTGCGTCGGCCAGACTTCGCAACAGAGTCAGCAACCCACATCGGTGGTTTCTCTGCGGAGTTTCTGCTGCAGTAGATGTCTGTGGTGACTGAGGCAGTCCTCCCTCCCACCCCTCCCAGGGGAGGGCAAAGGCACATCTCAATGTCGGTCCCAGGTTCTGCTGGTGGAACGGGACCACAGGTGGTGACAGAGGTGCCGGTGGCGGGGAGGGGGTCTCATCGACATCCATAGGTGAGGGCCCGCCCATGGAGACTCTGCGAAAGCCTGTAGCGACGGCTGCAATGACAGCGGCTGTGGCGACGGCAGCTGCAAAGGGACGTCCCATGAGCCTCCAGCCTCCTGGAAGACCCTAGACCAAAGGCACGGCACCAGAGACAATGGCAGTGCTGGGCTCTGCCCACGACAGTGCCATAGCTGGTTGAAGTTCTTCCAACAGAGGGAACCATCATTGAGGACGATGGTCACCGTGGTGCGGCAGAGAAGCATGGAGATTTTGGTGGGAACCCAGCGAGGCCAACCCTTGGGAAACACTAGTGCCCAGACTGGATCTTGCGGAGAGAATCGCAGCCACGATGAGGGGAAGCAGGGAACAGGAGCGACAAGGGCGTCCAATGAGGGCATCCGTGTGGCTTCTCCACCAGAGAGGACCCTTCAGAACCAGAAGAACAATAAGTAGATGGGAAGAAGTAATGCTGATACAGTTTGGCCGTCTGAAATTTAAACATGCGAATAATCCTTTCAGCCAATGCATTGAATGTGGTATGGAATGGCACCGTATGGAGTAACTGGATGCCTGACGTAGCACAGAAGAAAGTAAACTCTGCCGACATCAGCTGCAGACCGTTGTCCATCACAATCGTTTCCGATAGACCCTCGATGGTGAAAATATGAGGGAGGTCTTGAATGGTGCGAGCGGCGGTCATCGAGGACATGTGTGCGACATACAGAAAACCATTGGCGGCATCCACCAAAATGAGCCAGTAGGCCCCTAGGATTGGACCTGCAAAATCCAGATGGAGTGAGGACCATGAGGCAAGGGTCAGAGGCCGCGGAAGCAGGCATCATGGTGGCGCCGACTTCTGACGCTGGCTGAAGGTGCAGGAACCCACCATGTGGGTGATGTAACCTTTCATTCCCCGCCAATAGACATGTTGGTGGGCGAGGCGCTTTGTCAGGACAATACCCCAGTGCTCGACAAGTAGGGGCATGAAGACCCTCTGAAGGAGGGGGACAGTATCACAACACGCCAACGATCAGTGTTGCCTAAGAGAACAACAACCCCGTAGCAGACCACAAAGTTGTTCCAATGAGTCCAGAAGCCCCAACCTTTAGGTCGAATCCTGACGATCAGAGGGCCACCCAAGTTGAACGTGGTGCAAAATCGTCCAGAGAACTGGGTCCAAGGGCATGTGCCGTACGATAAGCCAGGCGTCCATTGGCAACGCAGCAGTGGTGGAAGAATCCTCGGCATCCAGATGAAAACAAGCAACCGGATCAGCACTGACGCCAGAATCCACCTCTACAGGAAGTCGAAAAAGATCGGTGTTGGCATGGAGGCCTGTGGCCTGGTAATGGATGTCGTAGGTGTACCCTGCAAGGAACAGTGCCCAGCACTGCAGGCAGCGATGCAGCAGCGAAGTATCGGGGTACGGATGGCGGATGTGGTGCCGAACATGGAACCAAGGGCTTGCAAAGGCTTGTGGTCCACGTAGAGCGTGAACCGGCAACCGTAGATGAAGTCGTGGAACTTCTTGAATCGAAAGATGAAGGCTAAGGCCTCCTTTCCGATGTGGCTATAGCTGTGCTGTGCATGTGATAGGGTTTTTGAGGCGAAAGCTCTGGGTGCTCGACACCAACAACAATATGAGACAACACAGCCCATAATCCGACTCGTCAGTGGCCAAAATAAGAGGCTTAGTGGGGTCATATGGGGCGAGGCACGGTAGAGTGAGAAGAGCAGATTTGAGACACTGGAAAGCCCGATTACATTCCGGCGACCAGGTCCAGGGAACATTCTTGCGGAGCAGGTGATGCAGAGGCTCCGCCAGATCCGCAGCATGTGGGATGAAACACCAATAATAGTTGAGTTGACCCAAGTCGGATTTGAGCTGCAATATGTTTGCCAGAGCTGCTGAATGGCCTCTAGGTATTGTGACTTTGGGCGAATGCCCGCGGTGCTCAAGACATGGCTGAGAAAGGTCACTTGCGACACCGAAAATTGACATTTGGCCCTGTTGCACCGCAACCCCACAGCCTGCAGAACCTCCAAAAGTTGCCAAAGATTCTGAGCCAAGTCCGGGACCGAGATTACTGTGACTTAAGATGTCTAAGTAATTGGCAGTGCTGGGGACCTCCTTAGTCACAGACTCCACAAATTGTTGAAAGATGGCTGGAGTGCTGGCAATCCAAAATGGCATGCAGTTGTACCAGAAGAGCCCAAAGGTAGTATTGATGACAAGGATCTCCTGAGAGGGAGTGTCGACCAGCAGCTGGAGGTATGCTTCTCTATGAACAATCTTGGCGAAGATCTTCCCATCCACCAACTTGGACAGAATATCATCAACCTTCAGGATAGGGCAAGAGTTGATCACAGATTGGGCACCACATACCTGGAGGGACCCGTTCAGTTTTTTGAGGATGACAGTGGGCGAGCCCAGCAACTATATGGTGAACTGGTGTCAGAATGCCCGCCTCCTTGAGGTGACTCAGTTCCTTGTGGAGGCTGTCCTGCAGGGCGAAAGGCACTGGATGAGCCTTGTGAAACTTGCAAACTGCCAAGGGAAGTAGTTCTACATGTGCTTTGCAGCCGGACACACCTGTAGAAGAATCAGAGAAGACATTGGGGAAGGAATTGAAAAGCTCAGGTAAAAGAGCATCAGGGGACAGAGTTTGGACCGCCAGGGCCGAATCATGTATCTCAAGGCCAAGAGAATGAAAAAATACTATACCTGTGCCAGGAACCACCCCTGCATATGGATAATGTCATTACTATAGCTCTTCAATTGGGTTGGGAACGGGCGGAGCATTGGGGCATCCAAGCAGCAGTGTGTTGCCATCAGTAATAGTAGCCGAGGACCCTGTGTCCAACCTGAAACTGTGAGGAGTTCCGTTGATCTGTACAGTCAGATCAATGGACCTCACTGTGTGGGAAGCACCGTCTGGACAAAGGAGACACTCGGAAGCTGGTCAGAATCCTCCAAGACCAAGTTCAGAGGGTTCAACGCTGGTAATCCACCTCTAGTGACGAAGAGGAGTGGCAAATGTCAGTCCAATGACCCTTCATCCTGCCGGCAGAACAGACCGCCCGCCGGAAATGACAACTACGGCACTGGTGCGTAACAAAGCAGTGACGAAAGGAGGGCAACCTCTGATGTTGCTAAGCCCGATAACCTGTAACGGTCAGGAGGAGGAGGAGGAGGAGGCGGCAGCGGCGGTGGTGGGGCCCCCGCTGCTGGCCATTGACGGGGTGGCTGTGCAGCAAAGACCTGTGGCGAGGCCTGGGGCGCCGCAGACAAATGGGAAGACTGTTCGTAGGGGTTACTGCCAAGACACCTGTCCAAGAAGGGATCCTTCAGCTTCAAAAACGTGTTCAAGAAGGGATCCTTCAACAGATCCGTTTTCAGGACATTGTCAGGAGCATGGACATGAATCATGGCGCGAACGAGGGCCGAACCATACGACAGCTTACACCCCAAGGTCGCACAAGAGAAGCGGCAGTCCCAGGAGAGCCCTTGAAGGCAAGCAATCCATTCCTTAAAGACGGCGATGGACGCTTGATGACAGCTGAAGAACTTGTGGCAAGCTGCTGCAACATGGACCTGCGCACCAAATTATTCCGCTAAACTGGTGGTCAGCTGTTCGTAAGGGAGGGCATGAGGTTGTACCTCTGGATGCAACTGCTGCACTAAGTGGTAAATGTCAGGACCCACATAGGCAAGAAAAAATGCACAACACTGGCCGGTGTTGATTCCATGGGCAAGGAGATGTTGTTTCAAGCGAGCCGCATAATTACTCCATGGTTCAATAGACTTGTCAAATGGCGGCAATGCGGCAGGAGAGGCTGATGCTCTCCCCGCCACCAGAGGAACACTAGTCAAAGCCTGCAAACGCTGAATCAGTTCAGTCGTGTGTTGCAGACGATCCAGTACCTCAAGGACACAAGCCAGAATACCTTCAGCCATGCCAACAAACAACGGAGCAATGCAGGAATTCGAACAAACTCGTCGCCACTGCTAAATCTACGCAGCAACTTTTTTTTATTAAGGAAACTACAGTAAACCACCACCAGTAACACACTCTTCAAAAGCAAAAAACAATTAAGGGTTCCCTCTGCGGATCAAGCAAATAACAACTAATTCCTATAATCTGGGTTCCCTTCAACTATATACTCGTACAACTGTTCCACATCGAAGTCAGCTGTTAGCATCTGGTAGATAGCCTAACATGACGGAAGCAACGTCTCAGAATCAATGCAGAGGAGAGGATGGTCGAAGTGGCACACGGCTGGACCGGCCGATCTTCTCCGCATTCAGTGAGTCGAGAAATGCCTGCTGAACAGTCGGGTGCCTTCATATCTAGCCCCACGATCAATTCAGTGATGAATTCAACAAGATGTTTGCTAGTTGGCATTGACTTTTTATAGAAAACATACAAATTTGCAGTCATTGTCATGAAAATGTGACAAAGAGCTTTCTTCCACCACTTCATTTGCTTCCTCTGTAGTAGGCCATTAGCTGGTAACTGTGGTTGACACCAGCCTTGTTTATATTATAATCCAAAATACAGGCAGGTTTAATCTTCTCTAAAATTTCTAATTTTGTTCTGAAACTGACATTGGATGCAGTCATTTTACGTTTTGCAGTCAAAAGAAATAAGTTGCTGATGTCCTTCCATTTTACAAACAGTAAATCGTCTCATTTTTCCAGCTTCTGACCAATTAGAGCTTTAGCTACACCGTTTCTATTTTTTAGTACTGCATTGCAAGGCCATCTTCTTGTCTATATTCATTGTTCATGAATACAAGTGACAAGTTATGTCAACTCTGTTGTTTGTAGTAGTAAAAGCATCACATTGTGTTCTTAGGCCTATGAGATGTACCGACAAATATTGGAATACATTTACAAACCTAAGAAGTGGTCAGCGTAGGCCCTATATCGCTTATCATTTTAGAGAATAATCGGTGTGGTGTAGGAACCACGTACGTCGCTTGTCTTCAAAGTGTTAAAAGAGGCAGTTTTACAACACCCACAATTTTGTATCCATATTCGTTTACCCATTTGTATTTGGTCTGCCTTGCCTGTTTTGAGCTTGTCAGCATAAATAAGCAATAAATAAATCCAATGAATCAAACAATGGAAAATCCATGATGAATTGCAGAAGTATTATGAAAAGGGAAGTTGCTACTCCACCGTATAGTGGAGGTGCTGAGTTGCAGATAGGCACAACAAAAAGACTGTAACAAATAAGCATTCATCCAACAAGGCAACAAATAGATTACAAGACTCTCTCTCTCTCTCTCTCTCTCTCTCTCTCTCTCTCTCTCTCTCGGCTTCAGCTGTCAGAAACTGCAGCCTTGTGTGTGTGTGTGTGTGTGTGTGTGTGTGTGTGTGTGTGTGTGTGTGTGTGTGTGTCGTTTATTTTTGACGAAGGCCTGGGCTGAAAGCTTGTTTGTGACAGTGTTTTTGTCGTGCCTATCTTCGACTCAGAATCTTCACTATGTGGTGGCTAACTTTCCTTTTCATAATAATATAAGTACAATGAATTATAGATCTGTGAGGTATAGCATGCATGGTGTGCTCCAGACAGTGGAAGAAGATTAAATAAATAAAACTGGAGCTACATCTTTTATTTTTCACCTATATAGGCAATTGATAAAGGTCTCCCATCTGAATGTTCATTTACTACTGCAAGTCAGAAAGACTTATAATTGAGACCATGGTTCAGTAATCTTGGCTGGGATTTCTGTTATTTGAACGAATCAGTGTATGTGTGGACATTGAGACTAGTTCCTTGTGCATTATTACTGCTATTTTTTTACAGTGCAGTGTGGGAGAATCCTGTGTGGTCCAGTCAGTCCGTAGAGAATTACTGCAGTAGATAATGAATGGCTAAACTCTGTACATGTGTTGTCATGTACTGCTTATTCATATTAACCCCTTAACCTATAGCCATGCACGAGACTCATGGTACAGTATTCAGGGTAAATGTAATTATCACAAGGCTGTGACCTGTGGTACTTCAGTCAGGCAAAATGTAAACTTCATGGGCCTGGCCCATGGTGTGCGGTCACAACTTGTGATGTGCCACACCACACAAGGCACTGGCCATTCCAAGCTTGTGATAGATTATTATTACCTCTTTGTGTCACACTCAGTTACATATTACTCTTAATCACGTTCACACTTCGAAATATCTGTTCTTGAATATTAGAGGTGTATCCCACAAAATGTTTTCGAAACATAAATGTGATGAGGACAGTGAGCTTTGTATGTTGATACTCCTGCTACCGACAGTGACGGTAGTGACACCGTAAGTCCTGTATGGTAAAAATGCAGGTGGTTAGCTATTGAAGATGACACTGCTGATGGAGATCAACTACCAGAGTTGGAAGAAATGTGAAATAGTTCAAAAATCTGGAACTGCGAAATGACTTCTGGCATAAGAGAGACAACTTACATCAGGTAGGATTAAATAAGGAACTAGATACACTGAAGAGCCAAAATGTAGTGCGAGGAGGGCTATGCGAGAGGCGTTCGATGAATTCGAAAGTAAAGTTCTATGTACTGACTTGGCAGAAAATCCTAAGAAATTTTGGTCTTATGTCAAAGCAGTTGGTGGATCAAATCAAAATGTCCAGACACTCTGTGACCAAAATGGTACTGAAACAGTGGGTGACAGACTAAAGGCTGAAGTACTAAATGTCTTTTTCCAAAGCTGTTTCACAGAGGAAGACTGCACTGTAGTTCCTTCTCTAGATTGTCGCACAGAAGACAAAATGATAGATATCGAAATAGATGACAGAGGGATAGAAAAACAATTAAAATTGCTCAAAAGAGCAAAGGCTGCTGGACCTGATGGGATACCAGTTCGATTTTACACAGAGTACGCGAAGGAACTTGCCCCTCTTCTTGCAGCGGTGTACCGTAGGTCTCTAGAAGAGCGTAGCATTCCAAAGCATTGGAAAAGGGCACAGGTCATCCCCATTTTCCAGAAGGGACGTCGAACAGATGTGCAGAACTATAGACCTATATCTGTAACGTCATCAGTTGTAGAATTTTATAACACGTATTATGTTCAAGTATAATGACTTTTCTGGAGACAAGAAATCTACTCTGTAGGAATCAGCATGGGTTTCGAAAAAGACAGTTGTGTGAAACCCAGCTTGCACTATTCATCCACGAGACTCCGAGAGCCATAGACACGGGTTCCCAGGTAGATGCCGTGTTTCTTGACTTCTGCAAGGTGTTAGATACAGTTCCCCACAGTCATTTAGTGAACAAAGTAAGAGCGTATGGACTATCAGACGAATTGTGTGATTGGATTGATGAGTTCCTAGATAACAGAACACAGCATGTCATTCTCAGTGGAGAGAAGTCTTCCGAAGTAAGAGTGATTTCAGGTGTGCCACAGGAGAGTGTCGTAGGACTGTTGCTATTTACAATATATATAAATGACCTTGTGGATAATATTGGAAGTTCACTGAGGCTTTTTTCGGATGATGCTGTAGTATATCGAGAGGTTGTAACAATGGAAAATTGTACTGAAATGCAGGAGGATCTGCAACGAATTGACGCATGGTGCAGGGAATGGCAATTGAATCTCTATGTAGACAAGTGTAATGTGCTGCGAATACATAGAAAGAAAGATCCCTTATCATTTAGCTACAATATAGCAGGTCAGCAACTGGAAGTAGATGATGATGTTGTTGTTGTTGTTTTTGTTGTTGTTGTGGTCTTCAGTCCTGAGACTGGTTTGATGCAGCTCTCCATGCTACTCTATCCTATGCAAGCTTCATCATCTCCCAGTACTCACTGCAGCCTACATCCTTCTGAATCTGCTTAGTGTATTCATCTGTTGGCCTCCCTCTACGATTTTTACCCTCCACGCTGCCCTCCAATACTAAATTGGTGATCCCTCGATGTCTCAGAACGTGACCTACCAACTGATCCCTTCTTCTAGTAAAGTTGTGCCACAAGCTCCTCTTCTCCCCTATTCTATTCAATACCTCCTCATTAGTATTGTGATCTACCCGTCTAATCTTCAGCATTCTTCTGTAGCACCGCATTTCGAAAGCTTCTATTCTCTTCTTGTACAAACAAGTTATCATCCATGTTTCACTTCCATACATGGCTACACTCCATACAAATACTTTCAGAAACGACTTCCTGGCATTTAAATCTATACTCGATGTTAACAAATTTTTCTTCTTCAGAAACACTTTCCTTGCCATTGCCAATCTACATTTTATATCTCTCTACTTCGACCATCATCAGTTATTTTGTTCCCCAAATAGCAAAACTCCTTTACTACTTTAAGTGTCTCATTTCCTAATCTAATTCCCTCAGCATCACCCGTGTTAAATCGACTACATTCCATTTCCTCGTTTTGCTTTTGTTGATGTTCATTTTATATCATCCTTTCAATACACTGTCCATTCCGTTCAACTGCTCTTCCAAGTCCTTTGCTGTCTCTGACAGAATTACAATGTAATCGGCGAACCTCAAAGTTTTTATTTCTTCTCCATGGATTTTAATACCTACTCCAAATTTTTCTTTTGTTTCCTTTATTGCTTGCTCAATATACAGATTGAATAACATCGGGGATAGGAAGCAGTTAATTCCATAAATTATCTGGGAGTATGCATTAGGAGTGATTTAAAATGGAATGATCATATAAAGTTGATAGTTGGTAAAGCAGATGCCAGACTGAGATTCATAGGAAAAGTCCTAAGGAAATGAAATCCGAAAAGAAAAGAAGTAGGTTACAGTACATTTGTTCACCTACTGCTTGAATATTGCTCACCAGTGTGGGATCCGTACCAGATGGGTTTGATGGAAGAGATAGAGAAGATCCAACGGAGAGCAGCACGCTTCCTTACAGGATCGTTTAGTAATCACTAAAGCGTTACAGAGATGATAGATAAACTCCAGTGGAAGACTCTGCAGGAGAGGTGCTCAGTGGCTTGGTACGGGGTTTTGTTGAAGTTTCGAGAACATACATTCACCGAGGAGTCGAGCAGTATATTGCTCCCTCCTACATATATCTCGTGAAGAGACCATGAGGATAAAATCGGAGATTAGAACCCACACAGAGGCATACCGACAATCTTTCTTTCCACGAACAATACGAGATTGGAATTGAAGGGAGAAACGGTAGAGGTACTCAAAGTACCCTCTGCCACGCACCGTCAGGTGGCTTGCGGAGTATGGATGTAGATGTAAATGTAGAAACTGGTTCACTTGCCTAATATAGTGTAGGGCCTCCACGAGTGTGCAGAAGTGCCGCAACACAATGTGACATGAACTCGAATAGTGCCTGAAGTAGTGCTGGAGGGAATTGACACAATGAATCCAGCAGGGTTATCCATAAATCCGTAAACATACGAGGGGTGGAGATCTCTTCTGAACAGCACGTTTCAAGGCACCCCAGATATGCTCAATAAGTTTCATGTCTTGGGAGTTTGGTGGCCAGCGGAAGTGTTTAACTCTGAAGAATGTTCCTGGAGCCACTCTGTTGCAGTTCTAGATGTGTGGGTTGTCGCATTGTCCTGCTGGAATTGTACAGGTCAGTCGGAATGCAAAATGGACATGAATGGATGCAGGTGATCAGACAGGATACTCACATACGTGTCACCTGTCGGTCGTATCTAGACGTATCAGGAGTCCCATATCACTCCAACTGCACATTCCCCCACCATTACAGAGCCTCCACCTGCTGACATGCAGGGTCCTTGGATTCATGAGGTTTTCTCGATACCCATACACATCCATCTGCTCAATACAATTTGAAATTAGACATATTAGCAGTTATCATTAGTCCAATGTCACTGTCGACGAACCCAGGCGAGGTGTAAAGCTTTGTGTCATGCAGTCATCAGGGGTACACGAGTGGGCCTTCAGCTCTGAAAGCCCATATCAATGATGTTGGCTCACATCCTGACATTTGTTGATGACCCAGCATTGAAATGTGCAGCAGTTTGCGGAAGGGTTGCACTTCTGTCACATTGAACGATTCTCTTCAGTTGTCATTGGTCCCGTTCTTGTACGATCTTTTACTGGCCCCAGCGATGGTGGAGATTTGATGTTTTACCAAATTCCTGATGCTGATGGTACTTTAGTGAAATGGTCACAATGGAAAAATCCCCACTTCATTGCTACCTCAGAAATGTCGTGTCCCATTGCTCATGTGCAGACTATAACACCATATTAAAACCCACTTAAATCTTAATAATTACATTGTAGCAGCAGCAACCAATCTAACAACTGTGCCGGACACTTGTTGCCTTATATAGGCATTGCCGACTGCTGCACTGTATTCTGCTTGTTTACCTTTCTCTGTATTTGAATATGCATGCCTATAGCAGTTTCTTTGGCTCTTCAGTGTATATTTAATATAATATTTGATAACATGTTGTAGTAGAATATTGTACCCAAGACTAGCCAGTTCACAGAACAAATACGAACAAATCCATACAGAGTTGGAAGAATTGACAGCAATTGGTTTCCTGTGAATGATAATGAAATTAAGATATTTTGTTTTGTCCATAATAATGTCGCAGTTGAAAAAAAGCAAAAATTCAACTGTTTTGGTCAAATAGGGCTGTTATGGAAATACTCGTTTTTAGAAATTTAAAAGTGTTTGCACTTTGCAAATAATGATTTGATTGCTAATACAAGCATTGAGCAAAATAAGACCTGTGACCAAGTATTTTCATCAAAAATTTGAAGAAGCGTATGCAATGAAACAGGGCACGATTCATTATTAAGTTGTACAAATTATGAGTCAGATTTAGGTTACATTGATTATAGGATTGCAATAAAATCATTAATGAAGAATATATCAAAACCATATTGTAATGGACAAGAATGATTATCATGCAGAAATTTACAAGGGAGACTGCACGCGAAACAGTGGGCCATTTTCCTAAGCATATTCACCCAACAGCACAAAATCAAGACTGTAAAGTTTCCATGAGAAATAAGAGATAGTGAAACAACGTGGAAGAGTAAAAGATGCAAAGTTCGATCACATGTCCCTATAAGTTTCGAATGATATCATACTCTTGAAGATTACTGATTTGTGTTTGTGCTTTTTGGAAGAGTGCTATTTATGTGCATTTTGAATGAATTGAGGTATTGGAGATACATGGTATTGATTTATATTATATTGTATTAATTGATAATAAATCTTTTGTGATATTCCTAACAAAATCATTACACAAACTTGTAATTGATTATGAAATATTTCACAAAATTAAACCAATTAAATCAGTTGGATCTTACACATGTACTTAACATTCCATAAGTTGTGTGCAGTTGGTATACTATGTTGTACTGGTTTGTAGAACCATTGAATGGCTCAAAGGTTAGGGGATGGTGGTTACATTTTGGGTCCTGGCCATTGGAACTGGAACTTACATTGCAGATTAATGGGTTAAGGAATACGGAAGCTTGTTGAGAAATAGTTTTAACAACTTCAGAAAAGTATGCTGAACATAAAATTTCTGAATTCAGTTTTCTCTATCTAGAAGTGATTTTAGAATCTTAGCTTTTCAGGTCATGCAAATACCACAGTAACTTATATTTTTATTTACAATGTATAATTAATGATTTTTTGTTTCTTTATTACAGACTCTTCTAACCAACTTGAGAAACACCTTGGCCTTCATGCAGAGAAGCGCTGTACAAGAATCAGCGGATGATGCAAATTCATCATTTGACTCACAAAATTTATCATTGAGAAATATTACTATTCGTAGTTCATCACAGGTAGCTTCCAATGTCACAATTTGTCTTGCTAATTATACAGGGTGATTATAATTAAAGTTAAACTTACAAACCACTGTAGAAATAACACAAATGGTCAGAGTGACATCAAATTGCAACGGGCTATTATTGGAGAAGGTGGAAAACGTATGGCAGAAGAAAAATAAATAGTTACAAAATGTAGCATCATTATTTAATAGTGATCAACTACAAATGACAAAGGAATCATAGCAACAATGCCTAAAGTGTACGTTTTACGTTAAACAAACTACTACGTAGTGTGCGTGGGTGTAAAGGTGTGATGTTGTTAGTTACGCAAGTCCATCCATCACGGCAAGGTCATATCGCTTTGGATGGGAAAAAATTTTTTTAATTGTCCTGAGGCCAAAAACTGCACAAAAAGCATCTGTCTAAATCAAATCAAATTATTAATTTCCATGTGACTGGCACAAAACATGTTCAGTATGCTGTCCACTGTTCTTTACAAAAAGTTGAAATCAAGAAACAGCATGTTCCATAACTGATCAAAGTGTTTCCAGGGTCACATTCAGAATGTGTTGTGCAGTGCGTGTCTTCAGTGCAGGTAAGTTTGCAGTCAGGACACTGAACACATCATCTTTCAAATAGCCTCTCAGCCAGAAGTCACATGGATTAAGATCAGGTGATTGAGATGGAAAGGCTGTACGGAAACGGCGGCTGATAATTCTAGCATTTCTGAATTGGCACTTCAGCAGCTGCTTAGCTGGATTTGCAATGTGCTTAGGTGCGCCATCTTGCATAAAAATGATCCCATCCACACATCCCTGTTGTTGGTGAGCTGGAATGACGTGGTTGCGCAAAAGACACTCATAGCGCTTACCAGTGACGGTACAGGTAACAGGACTGAAGCACCTGTCTCTTCGAAAAAATATGGCCCTATGATAAATGATGCCATAAACCCGCACCACACAGTGACTTTTTCAGGATGAACTGGTACTGGTTGATTTGCATGTGGATTTTCCATTGCCCATATTGGACAATTCCTGTATTGACAGATCCTGTCAGATGGAAGTGGGCTTTTTCTGTCCACGGCCAATCTTTGTCCACTTCCGTGTGAGCAAGAAATTCTAAAGCAAAGGTCTCTCTTCCTGGCAGGTCAACAGGAACTAACTCGTGCACATGGGTAATTTTGAATGGACAGCAAAGAAGGATGTTTTGTAGGACTTTATGCGCTGTGCTCACGGGTATGTCCAATGTTCGGGCAGTTATCTGTGCACCACACGTTTGCACACCACCACTCGTCTCTTCCTGCATTGCTGTGGCCACTACTTCCACTGATGTCGAATCAATTCATTTCCTACCTCTACCATGTTACACACCAAAAGAACCCGTCTTTTCGAATTTCCGAATCACTTTTTCCAGACCCACGGCAGTCATCAGACCAACACCTCTTTTTGAACTGTTCAGTGTCCAGAACTTCCGCAGACTGACGTGTGCACATTAGTCGTTCTTGTAGTACAGCTTTACAAGCAGAGCGCAGTCCTGCATTGTGACAGTCATGGCGAACGTCGCAGATGCGAAAGGAGGAAAAGCCGTGTACCCGGCATGTTTATACCAACTTCAGTGGGTATTGTGCAGGACAGGTGTTTTCATTTACATATTCTGACACATACAGCACCATAAATTGATCAATTTTCACACTATTTTTTTTCTTCTGCCATATGTTTAAAACCCATCTCTGATAATATTCCATTACAGTTTAACGTCATACTGACCAGTGGTTTATTTCTACACCGCTTTGTCAGTTTAATTATAATCACCCTATACAATTGATCATAATTAATATTTTTAATAAGTAATTTTTTGGATCTGGCTGGTTTTTGTTTGAAACAAAACACTTTATTTAATTGCTGATTAAATAATTTTGCCACTTCGGGCACTATTTAAATCCCATTGCACATTGATTCATTCTACATTGCTGTGTGGACGACAAGATGCTGATATATGGTAGCACATGAGTAGTTTTTGCCCCCGTCTAACCTAACTGTATATGTGTTTTGTTACTTGTTTGCTTTAAGCTGTCCATTGTTTTTACTGACAGGTTACTTAATAGTGCACAAGAGGGGAAAATTCTCTGATTGACAATGGAATAAAGTGTTTGCTCCAATTTTAAAAAAGCCTGGTGCATGAAAATGACTTCAAGAGTTTTTAGGGAGCTTTGTATTCAAACATAAAAAATACAATTTGATTCATGCTTATAATCGCATATAATGAGGGCATTCAATATAGGATGATGATTATTATTTTAAGTCTGTGATGTACTTCTCTCTACCCTGAATTCAAAGTGACTTTCCTGTCATTGAGTCAAGTATCTGAGTGTAGGATACAACTAAACAACAATGTACTGTCTATCAGTTTGTTGTTTTTGTATGTTTTGGTAACAGTGAAGAAATTGGCCAAAGTATATGGTTTAGTTCTAAAAGCTTGTGGCATTTTCTCGTAATTACAGTATGACTTCGCACCCCCCACCCCCACCCCACCCCCCTCTTCCGAAGTAAAACTTTTTGAATGAAATGACTTTCTACAAAAATTTGTTTACTCTTTAGAACAGCATAAAATTGTCATGGACTGTGTAAAATCTCCAAGAAACATGTAACACCATTTAAAAACAGCGTAAAATCTTCTGTAACAGTGTTAATGCGATAATTGATTACAAAGCTGAACTCATTTCTTCAGGCCAACAGATAATCAACTGAGAAACAGATATTAATTTGCACCTTTTTAACCCTGTCACAGAAGAAAAGTAGTAGGGAAACCTTGTAGGATAATAAGCTCTCCGGCCTTCCAAAACAAGCAGCGGGATCTTTGTCTACATCAGTAACAGATAAGATCATCTGTCTGTAGGAGGTGAAACTTTGGAAGAAAGAAAGCTACAAATGTGTAAGAATTTTTAATGACAGGCCAGGTGAATCTACTGAAGAAAGATACCTGCTTGCAAGACGATCAATGTAAACAGGACGACTCGAGAATGATGAACTGATAATTGTATAGAGCACAAAAGCAATCAGTGTGGCGAGCATTAAATTGGCAATGTTACACTTCCACATAGCTTGACTAAGTATCAGCACACTGGAAACTTCGTTTGTGAATTGGCTAATCAAAGCAAAAAAAGGTTGTCTATTCTTAAGATTTAGAATAAAAAGTTCTCTATATATGCTCAGTTTGACATGGAACAAAAATAAGAGGAACTTAAGAAAAGCTGTGAAATGAGATTCTGATTGCCAAAACCCTTTCTGATACCAAACATTGTGATTTTCTAATCTACATGATGCACTTATTAAGCTATAGGACACCCCTGATCATACTATCTTACTCTTCTGCTATTAATTTTGTCTTTGGCCTAATTGTGAAACTTGCCTCAAGTATTCCTCCAGTATCACATGCTCAAGCTGCACATCTGACAAATCATATATTATCAACATAACAGTAAACGCATGTGAACTGTCAAGTGATCTGTTAGTTATACCCATAGTATGACTGCCACCAAGTACCACACACAAATAAATTGTTTCAGACAACTTGTTGTAGCAACACAATATGTGTACATTAAAAAAAAAAGACTATACTACCTGTTTCATCTGTTGGGTCATCAGAATCCTCCCTTTGGTGGTTCTCTCTCTCTCTCTCTCTCTCTCTCTCTCTCTCTCTCTCTCTCTCTCCCTCCACCCTCTCCCCGTCCCCCTCCCCCCCTCCGCCTCTCCCCCTCCGCCTCTCCCCCTCCGCCTCTCCCCCTCCGCCTCTCCCCCTCCGCCTCTCCCCCTCCGCCTCTCCCCCTCCGCCTCTCCCCCTCCGCCTCCCCCCCTCCGCCTCCCCCCCTCCGCCGCCCCCCTCCGCCTCCCCCCTCCGCCTCCCCCCCTCCGCCTCCCCCCCTCCGCCTCCCCCCTCCGCCTCCCCCCCTCCACCCTCTCCCACTCCCCCCTGTGTGTGTGTGAGTGAGTGAGTGTGTGTGTGTGTGTGTGTGTGTGTGTGTGTGTGTGTCTAATCATCTATCGCAGTGTCTGCCACCTCCTTATTTCGTGTACTTACATAATGTTTTTTACTTCATTTCTTGTATCCCAGTATTTGATTTCTCCCACACTTCAGTCATTTTCACACATACTATTACATTTACTGTACCTACGTTTTTCTGTGCAATTTTGTAATGTGTTTCTTGTTCGTCTGTTCTTCCTCTTACCTTTGGCTTATTATCTACAGTAGTCTGGAGCATGAATTTTTCTTGTTTATCCATTGTAACTCCTTTACCATGTCCTTTATTTTACATTTCTTCAGATACAGAATGTATAGTTATCCTGTTGCTAATATCATAAATTTCTGTCTTTCTCAGACATGTTCCTGGTGATTATGTTTTGGCATTTGGAGAGTGTTATTTTCAAATTGGTAAAAATGTATGCACCCTTCAGTTTTTCAGAAAAAATGTGTAGAATAAAATAGTGTCATATAGAATATAGCAAGCATTACAAATAACAATTATTTTTGTTTTAAAATTAGTGCTGTAGTTATGTGTGGATGAAATTAAACTCTTACATACACTGTTGCTCATATAATATATTGTGATGAAATAATATTTAAAAGACGAAAAAACTAAGGCAAATTTCTGTCTCTGTCCAACGTGTTCAGTGGTTTGTGTTTTATAATTTAGGTAACTAATGCTTTAATTTGTAATAATAGTTTGTTTACATACTGTATAAAATTAATGTACTTTTGATCTGCAGGCTTCACGAACACCATTTGCATCAACAATTCAAAGACACCCAGACATGTTTGACACTGTGTCATCTCTTCCATCCAATTTTGCTTCTAACACTTTATCAGGTAGGCTCTAATGCTTGTAAATTGTTGATTATGTCTCAGTTATGCCTGGTATGCAATTTAATAAACTACAGTCCTTTTAATATGAGAATTCTATGCTATTTGATGTTAAGTCCAGTTTGTCTCGTGGAGAGAAGGTTGTTAATCTTGTAAGTAAATAACTATGCCATTTTTCATTAGTTTAAAATTCTGACTTGCATGTATTGTATTTGTGCTCTGTTATGTTGTCTTGTTACTGAATCCCATAAATTCTGTGCCAGAATGCTGTTTATTTTCCCAAGATCATAAAAAAAATTATTTTGAGCTATTCTTTTTTTCTTTTTAAAGTCGTGTATAGGTTTACGTTCAGTAAAAGGTTCATAAATTCCCTTCCCCTTTTAGTTTTCCTGTCTTCTCCATATAAAGCTAAAGCTAAAGATTCTTGCTATTTTTTCCTGTCAGTTCCTTTATTGCTCATTACAGTTCAGCAGTATGCTTATAATCTCTTTCTATAATGTAATGAAGAAATACGCTTAATGTTTAATTGGTTCATGGTGTGGGTTCCTGTAGTCATGTCCTAGTTCATGAACCACGGGCAACGTATGAGTGGCCAAGTAAGTGGTCCCGACAGTCGGGATACCAGTTACTTTGGAATAAGGCTGGGCATCTTGGACATATTCTGAGTCGTGGTCACCTTTGTGCTCATACGGCAAAGACTACCAAATCCACCGGTTAGTCCCTCAGCCGTTAGGGGTAAAACCCAATGGGACTCGGGGCAAGTAAGGCTAGCAACCTGCTTCCCTGGTACTTTAAATATGATGCTGGCAACAATCAGAGCAAAATGCGTCGGACCTTTGGAGGAGACGGAGTCCCACCTCTAACTGACAAACCAGGGACTCCTAAGATACGACTTGGCAAACAAATGGTAATGAGATGGGGAGCTATTAATATCAATGGGGGCTACTCTGGGAAGAAGGTAGAGCTGGCAGAGGCTGCAAGTAAGATGGGGCTGGACGTTTTAGCTGTTAGTGACATTCGGGTAAGGGGTGAGAAAGAAGAGGAAGTGGGAGAATACAAGGTCTTCCTGTCAGGAGTCAAAGCAGGAATAGCACAATGGGGTGTAGGGCTTTACATCAGGAAAGAAATGGAACCCAGCGTAGTTGCAATAAGGTATGTAAACGAACGACTGATGTGGATAGATTTGACAGTGTCTAGCAAGAAAATTAGGATTGTGTCAGTATATTCGCATTGTGAAGGGACAGATCAAGATAAGATGGATAGTTTTTTTATGAGGCACTCAGTGATGTAGTTGTTAGAGTAAAGGACAAGGACAGTGCTCTGCTCATGGGTGATTTTAACACCAGGATTGGAAATCGAACAGAAGGGTATGAAAATGTTATGGGTAAATTTGGAGACGATATGGAGGCCAACAGGAACGGGAAACAACTCTTGGATTTCTGTGCCAGTATGGGCTTAGTAATCACAAACTACTTTTTTAAACATGAGAACATTCACCGGTATACTTGGGAAGGCAGGGGAACCAAATCTGTCATTGACTATATAATAACAGATCAGGAATTAAGGAAGGCTGTGAGGGACACACGTGTATTCAGGGGATTCTTTGATGACACTGATTATTATTTAATCTGCAGTGAAATTGGGATTGTGAGGCCGAAAGTGCAGGAGGTCAGGTCCATATGTAGGAGGATAAGAGTGGAGAAACTTCAGGATAAGGAAATCAGGCACAAGTACATAACAGCGATCTCAGAAAGGTACCAGTTAGTTGAATGTAGTCAATTACAGTCATTGGAAAAGGAATGGACAAGGTACAGGGACACAGTACTAGAAGTGGCTAAAGAATGTCTTGGAACAGTAGTGTGTAAAAGTAGGATGAAGCAAACAGCTTGGTGGAATGATACAGTCAAGGCAGCCTGTAAAAGGAAAAAGAAGGCGTATCAAAAATGGCTACATACCAGAACCCAGGTAGACAGAGAAAGTTATGTTGAAGAAAGAAACAAAGCCAAACAGATAATTGCAGCATCCAAGAAGAAATCGTGGGAAGACTTTGGAAACAGGTTGGAGACTATGGGTCAAGCTGCTGGAAAACCATTCTGGAGTGTAATTAGCAGTCTTCGAAAGGGAGGTAAGAAGGAAATGACAAGTATTTTGGACAGGTCAGGAAAACTGCTGGTGAATCCTGTGGGTGCCTTGGGCAGATGGAGGGAGTATTTTGAAGAGTTGCTCAATGTAGATGAAAATGTGATCAGTAATGTTTCAGATTTTGAGGTAGAATGGGATAGGAATGATGATGGAAACAGCATCACATTTGAGGAAGTGGAGAAAATGGTCAATAGATTGCAGTGCAATAAAGCAGCTGGGGTGGATGAGATTAAGTCGGAACTCATCAAATACAGTGGAATGTCAGGTCTTAAATGGCTACACAGGATAATTGAATTGGCCTGGGAGTCGGGACAGGTTCCATCAGACTGGACAAAAGCAGTAATCACACCAATCTTTAAACATGGAAACAGAAAAGATTGTAACAACTACAGAGGTATCTCTTTAATCAGCGTTGTGGGTAAAATCTTCTCAGGTATTGTTGAAAGGAAAGTGCGAGTATTAGTTGAGGACCAATTGGATGAAAATCAGTGTGGGTTTAGGCCTCTTAGAGGTTGTCAGGACCAGATCTTTAGCTTACGGCAAATAATGGAGAAGTGTTATGAGTGGAACAGGGAATTGTATCTATGCTTTATAGATCTAGAAAAGGCTTATGATCAGGTTCCTAGGAGGAAGTTATTGTCTGTTCTACAAGATTATGGAATAGGAGGCAAACTTTTGCAAGCAATTAAAGGTCTTTACATGGATAGTCAGGCAGCAGTTAGAGTTGACGGTAAATTGAGTTCATGGTTCAGAGTAGTTTCAGGGGTAAGATAAGGCTGCAACCTGTCTCCATTGCTGTTCATATTATCTATGGATCATATGTTAAAAACAATAGACTGGCTGGGTGAGATTAAGATATGTGAACACAAAATAAGCAGTCTTGCATATGCGGATGACTTAGTTGTGATGGCAGATTCGATTGAAAGTTTGCAAAGTAATATTTCAGAGCTAGATCAGAAATGTAAGGACTATGGTATGAAGATTAGCATCTCCAAAACGAAAGTAATGTCAGTGGGAAAGAAATATAAACGGATTGAGTGCCAAATAGGAGGAACAAAGTTGGAACAGGTGGACGGTTTCAAGCACTTAGGATGCATATTCTCACAGGATGGCAACATAGTGAAAGAACTGGAAGCGAGGTGTAGCAAAGCTAATGCAGTGAGCGCTCAGCTACGATCTACTCTCTTCTGCAAGAAGGAAGTCAGTACCAAGACTAAGTTATCTGTGCACCGTTCAATCTTTCGACCAACTTTGTTGTATGGGAGCGAAAGCTGGCTGGATTCAGGTTACCTTATCAACAAGGTTGAGGTTACGGATATGAAAGTAGTTAGGATGATTGCAGGTACTAGTAGATGGGAACAATGGCAGCACGGTGTCCACAATGAGGAAATCAAAGAAAACTGGGAATGAACTCTATAGATGTAGCAGTCAGGGCGAACAGGCTTAGATGGTGGGGTAATGTTACATGCATGGGAGAAGCAAGGTTACCCAAGAGACTCATGGATTCAGCAGTAGAGGGTAGGAGGAGTCGGGGCAGACCGAGGAGAAGGTACCTGGATTCGGTTAAGAATGATTTTGAAGTAATAGGTTTAACATCAGAAGAGGCACCAATGTTAGCACTGAATAGGGAATCATGGAGGAACTGTATAAGGGGGGCTATGCTCCAGACTGAACGCTGAAAGGCATAATCAGTCTTAAATGATGATGATGATGATGATGATGTTTAATTGACCTTTTTTTCTCTTTCATTTGCAAATCACTGGCATTCATGATATGTTTTGATCCTGTTTTACACATATATTTCCTGTCCAATGGTTTTTACTTTGTATTACTTCAACTGCATCATTAAAAAAATAATTCGAACCACAAAATTGTTTTTGTTTTCATCATTGTCTTAGCCTTCACTGTCAGGGTTATATTTCGAATTTTGATTCTCACACAGTCTTCAAAATTGACTGAAATATTCCAGGAGTTAACTCAAAATCCAAGAACTATATGTTGCTGTTTGGATACATTCATTTTCGTTCAACCTGATTAATAAAGAAATGAAACATCAGCTCTGTAGAGAGCAGGACGTGATGAGAGAAGCAACAAGCAGAGGATTGGATAAGTAGAACGTTCCAGTGTAATAGATCAGCCGATTATTAGGGCCATAGGAAAGGGAGAGCCACCTGTGAGAACTGTTGCTGTGTACCAGTTGACATGCAATGACTTCAGTTTTCTGTGATGACATGATCTTTGCTCGGAGAGTCAACATCTTTAACAGCCAGTAACCTGTTGCAGAGAATGACCTTGGCACTTCCTTAACCATTTGGTTGACTGGGATTCTTCCTTCAAGCATCGGTACACCAGAATTAAACAGGTGGGAACTTGCTCTACAGTATGTGTTTGGTTGCTGTTGGCCATCTGACCTCAGTTTACATTCATCACTTTTATTGTGTACCTTTGTTTCACACCTTTCACTGTCCCCTCTCGTTTCTCCCTCACCTCTTTCATTTCTGCCATAGCTTTCCTAACTTTTCATATTTATTTATTTTTCATTTTTTGTTTCACTTTTTAGATGTTTTAGTAAATATTTTGTTTATTTAGTCAGGATGGCACATTACGCTTCAGCAAGTCATTACCATCGACAGATGTGGTATGAATATTCACAGAATGTTTCATACAAAGCTATAGAAAATAAATGTTATATATGAAAAACATGTACACAACTGTACACAAGTTTATTTAAATTCAGATACGGTTCACTGATAATATGTTAAACTGAAAATGAAGCTTGTTATTATAGCCATAAAATGTGGTATCACAACAATGAGTGGAGAGGAATGAGGTTAGCTAACATTCAGTGGCAAGTAGCGCATGATTAAATTTTCGTCTTATCTGCCAGTTAGAATAATAAAATTTAAAGCAATGATTTAGTGAAAAAATGGATTATCATTAACAAAAAATAGTAGTGCAGATTCATGGTATATGTATAAAAAGATTAGTATTAACCATTTAGAAAAATTATCTTGTCTTATTTTCTAATGACACTATGGAATAGGAAAAATACATTAATGTAGTAAGGAAAGTTCTGGCAGAATATATGTAGCTTAGGAGTAACGGAGAATACTCGCCAAGTAGCAGAAACATTGAGTTGACGAGAGGTGCATCACACAAAAAGGAAATGTGTCCGGATGGCGCAGCTGCCTAGTAAGCAGCAGATCCTAAGTTCAAATCCCAGTCCGGAACACATGTTCAATCGTCACCACGGATTCCTCATAATGCAGTGGTATCAGTTGTTCCTTCCTTTCCCTTCCCCTTTCCCTTCCTCTTTCCTTTTCTCCCCCCACCCCCTTCTCCCCCTTACACACACACACACACACACACACACACACACAAAAACACACACACACAGGTTTCAAACTTAGGTCTGCTGCTTACTAGGCAGTTGCATTAACCTATGCCTACCTGCATTCTCATCCAGCACCACTTATCAGCAGTCTCTTTCCATGTACTCCATGCTTGCTACTGTGAGATTCCTGCAGGAGATGGAATGTAATTGTGCATCTGCACTGAAAGGGGTGGATTCCTTGTGAATGTGTGGTGTCTGTTATTTCAGACATGTCTGGAAGAACGGACACTACACATTCATATAACACTAAATTGTGCCACTGGACACAGGGCCAGGCTTGCAGTTTGGCAGATATATTGGGACTGACGAGGAAGTTGTGTCGGGTGGTTTGGGTGGAGGGAGAAAGAGGTGAGAAGTAGAAGGAGGGGTTTGGGAGGTTAGCAGGCGGCTCTCAGAGGGGGGGGGGGGGGGGGGGGGGGCAGTAGGTGTGCAGGATAGGAATGGGGGAGGGGAAGAGGTGACGGATGTATGGGTTAGCCATGTGATACATGGGGACCAGATCATTTAAAGATGACTGGTAGATGTTGATTGGGAGCAGTGAGAGAACAGAGTAAGGGGAAACTGTTGGGTAGATCATATGGAGACTGTGGGTTATCAGAAACTGAGGTCATGAGGCTTATGGGAGTAAAGGATGTGTTTTGGCAAGGATGATTCCCATCTGCTTGGCTCAGGAAAGCTGGTGTAGGAGGGAAGGAGCCAGGTAGCATGGGTTGTGAAGCAGCCATTGAGCTCTATCATCTTGTGCTCAATTTTGCTCTTGGCCACAGTTTGGTGGTGACCATTCATTCTGGTGGACAGCTTGTTGGTAATGCCTATTGCCGAAATTGAAACTCTTGTCGTCCATACCTGGATGAACACTCCAGCCACCACCTCCATAAATTTTAAAACTTGTTGGCATCCGACTCCTGCTGTGGATCATCATCTATCCTCCCCCCTCAGCCTCTGCTAACCCACTGCCCTCTCACCCTAGCCAATCATTTTCCATTCCCTTTGTTCTGTTGCCCTCTCCCAATCCACACCTCCATGTCATCTTAAATCATGTGGTGCACCTCATTGGCTCCAGTATCTGTGTGTCATATGTCTAGCCCATGCATGTGCCACCTGTCCCTCCCACAGTCCTAGCCTGCACATCAACTGCTCCCTCCGAGCAGCTAGCTCCATGCCCCCAACCCTCCTCATACTTCCCGATTCTCTCTCCCTCTACCCACGTGATACAAACTTCACTCTAGTCCATCTGCTGAACTGCAAGCCTGGCGGTGTGTCTTGTGTTGGCACAATGTAGGCTGTGTGTGTGTGTGTGTGTGTGTGTGTGTGTGTGTGTGTGTGTGTGTGTGTGTGAGAGAGAGAGAGAGAGAGAGAGAGAGAGAGAGAGAGAGAGAGAGAGAGAGAGAATATCATCTCATTTATATGACTGGCTTAATAGTTCCTGTCAGGAAGGTCACAATCATAGTAATTGGTAGGAAGTCATAAAGGGAAACACAGGTGATAGTAGTCCGCTAGGAAGTGTTACAGGCCCTCTGCTGTTCCTAACCAGTATAAATGATTTAGGAGACAGTACGAGCAGTCTTTGTGGATTGTTTTCAGATGATGATGATGTCATTTACTGAGTCAAGTAGCACAGTTGTTAGCACATTGAGCTTCCATTTGGGAAGACAGCAGTTCTAATGCCCTTCCGGCCACCCTGATGTTAAGTTTTCTGTAATTTCCAAAAATCAGTCCAGGTAAATAATGGGGTGCTTCCTGTGAAAATGCATGGCCGATTTCCTTTCCTGTCCTTCCTAAATCCGAGCTTGTGCTCAGTCATTGTCAACAGGATGTTAAACACTAACTTCAGTCCTTCATTTGATGCTCTCATACACCAAATAGTAAAGTCGTTAAAAGATCAAGATATCTGTGTGGTGAAAAAAAGTGGCAAATGACCCCAAACAATAAAAAAGAGATATCTGCCATGTGTTTACTAAAAAGAGTCCTTTAAATTTCAGTTGCACAATGAATAACACGAAGTTAAATGTTTTTGACTCAGCTATATTCCTAGGGATTATAATTACAGACAACAAACAACTTAAATTGTAACTGTCACATAGAAAATGTTGCGAGGAAGATGAATCAAAGACTGCATTTTATTGGCAGAACACTTAATAGATGCAGCAAATCTACTAAAGAGACTGCTGTGCAGTATGGGATTCTTGCCAGATAAGATTGAGGACATCTAAAAATTTCAAAGAAGGGCACCTCATTACGTATTATCATGAAATAGAAGAGTGTGTGTCATGGATGTGATATGCGAGTTTTGGTTCCTGTCATTAAAACAGACATTTTTCACGACGATGAGATGTTTTCACGAATTTTAAGTCGCCAACATTCTGTTCCAAATGGGAAAAAATATTCAGTTGACTCCCACCTACGTACCTGGGGAGAAATGGTCATTGTAATAATATGAGAAATCAGAGCTCGCATGGAAAGATATAGGTATTAGTTTTTCCCATTTACAATTCAAGAATGGAAGTTAAGAAATAGCCTGAAAGTGGTTTGATGAAATATCTGTGAAGATGGTAAGTGTGAATTCCAGAGTAGTCAAGTAGATGTAGATGTTCTCTGGCAGAAGACATCTTCTTACTGTTGCTGTAGGACCAAATCTTGTCTGTAGTGGAACAGGACACCAGCCCAGCTGAATGTTACTCCTGGCTCTGTTGTTCCCTCCCTTTCTCCCATCTGATAAACTTTTTTTTTTTCCGTATATACGGGAGCTATTTTCTGTAATTGTGGATGGGACTCTTAATGAATATTCACATTAAATGCACCAAGTCCCATTTACAGAGAACATGGCAGTGTGAGTTCACTTACAGGTCAGAGGAGCAGCAACATCATACTGGTTAGGAGGAGTGTCATAAAGCCATCGGATCCACTCCTCAGGTAAGATGACCTTCAACTATTGTAACTGGTTCTTTATATCCTGGATAATAATGGCACTATGACAAAGTTGATTTCTGAGCTGGTCCCACACGTGTTCTATGAGGAACAGATATGGCGATCTTGGTGGCTGCAGGAGTACCTCAGCATCACACACACAGTTTATAGGGTTAAATGCCATGTGTTAATGAACATTGTCCTGTTGAAGATGGCACAACAATACTGTCACACAAGAGGCAACACATAAGGATGCAGGATATCCACGATGTACTCTGTCTCCCCCAATCACTATCAACTGAGACCCGAAGTTATACCCGATGGCTCTTTACACCATGACGCCAGGAGTAACATCGCTATGTTTTTCCAAAACATTGGAAGAATGGGACCTCATCCCAGTTCGCCACTATACTTGCCAATGGTGATCACCTGGGGTAGTGCAGCACTGTTGTTCAGTGCTGAATGCAAAGCGATGCCATTCACCAGCTGTCCATTATTTCTGCTTACAGCACCGCTTCAAACACAACAATCGGTGGTGTGCTAGTGGCACCCTGGAACATGGCATGGTAATTCCCTAGTCCAGCTGTTACTAATATCTGATCAGTGGTGTAGGATGATGTAGAATGTTGCAGAGAGTTCGTTACTTGTTCTCACATGGCAGGTGCAGATGTGAAGAGGTTAGTGTGTGCTTGGTACACAATACAGCGATTCTTCCTTGTGGTGGTCATATGTGGTTGACCTGAACCTTGATGGTGAGTATGCATGTCCTGTCTTTCCCGTGAAATTCAACATTGGTTCACTGCCCCGCAAAGCTGTACATTGTACTATTTGACCAGTCGGCCAAAATTGAGGCATACCATGAGGCCCCTTTCAAAACTGTCAGGGGCAGATAATCTTGTCTAAAATAAGTATGGGACAGCTTCGTGTCCTTCATAGTGCTCACTCAACATCTGATGCTGTTGATGCTCTTTACCCAACCAAGCCTTGTAACAACAGTAAACATGAACAACACTTTTGCACTCTGGTGGCCATTCCACCTGTTATTCAGAACAGTAGCTCTGTTATCATTTATGTACCCACAAATGGTGTGTACATGTATGACATTACATTGACATCCGATCATGTCTTCTGGGTGCCTCACAGGTTGTGTCAAATAAGAGTATGTCAATGACACTGACTTGCTGAAAACAGAAATGTGACTTTTACTGCTATTAGTGAAAAAAAAAAAATTCACTAAAGACAAAATGGATCATACGATTTAGATGTGTTAGTCCTTACATTTACCTACTTCATCTGTACCTGTAGTGTTTTTTCCATCATTGGCTATTTCTCCTCCATCAAATTCATCTTCTGTATTGTGTATTCGTTTTTACCTATTTTTGTTTTATCTGTGCTTCCACTTTTAGTATACCATTGCTCCAATTTATATTTTCCCAACTTCATTCCTAATCATTTCTAACTTGAGAGGTTTTCAAATCTCGGCTATTGTTAACTTTTAACGTTAATTGTTGTTTTGTGTGGTGCTGCCCTGCCGTGTTCCTCCAAACCTTTCGTGCAAATTTCTGTGACTATACATGAATAGTTTCATTTCATCCAACCCTTTCCTCTATGTTGTCAAATGTTGGAATTTTATCAACTACTAGAGCTTTGTGTAAACTTCTTTCTTTCTTTTCTTGTTTCCTTCTTTTTTTCGTGTGTGTATCTGCATTAGCCTATTAAGTAATGGTTTTATTCAGGTTTTTAGGCTCTTTGTTTAAATGCATGAACAGTTATGAACAATATTCTGTCTTTTTAATGGGAATCATTGCCAAATTAGATGTGGCATTTAGTACAAGTAAGTATCTCTGATATTATTTGAGTGATTGGCACTGTTAACCTCTTATTTCGTATTTGATGGTTAATAACTCGCATAATTTTTAATGCATGAAAAGTATTCAGTACATAAACGTCTCCAAAAAAGTTTTGCACCACTTGCCTTTCAGCAAACTTGTGTGGGCATAGAACCAAGGGGAGCATGGAATGCTGTAATGAACCTTAAGAAACTGTGAAATAAAAATAAAACCTTAACCATAACAAAGTCAATCTGTTTGAAAGTACACATCTGTAAAATCAAAATTTACTGCTCAGTAAATTCATTTCCACGTTGCTTCACATGCTTAGATCTTCCTTGGCATATTGTTATTAAGGTAGGTAAGATGTTGCTGCCCAAGCCTATCCCTCTCCTTGATTGCAATTATAATGAAATCTTCCAGTGTGTGACGAGGGTTCATACAACAACTCACTGCAAGTTTCTACTTGCACCAAGGATGCTCAGTTGAGTTTGTCAGGCATCACAGGCCTTTGTTTTATTGGTAGCTGTCTCCTGGAGGAAGTTGTTCACAAGACAGGCTCTATCTCCTTTTTAATTATTGTCTTAAGAAAGATGAACTCTTTGCTGAAAATTTTACTGTAGAACTGACCAGTAAATTTTGTACTCCAGTGACCTGTAAGTACATTTGGTGGCAGTGAGCAGCTTCTGACATTTATAATAAAAAGGATTTGAATATAAATGGTAATTACACCCATGCTCTTGTGACCAGTATGGTGGGGTGAGAGAGAGAGAGAGAGAGAGAGAGAGAGAGAGAGAGAGAGGAGTGTGTGTGTGTGTGTGTGTGTGTGTGTGTGTGTGTGTGTGTGTGTGTGTGTGTGTGGAGGGAGGGGGGGGGGGGTTGAAGTGCAGTGTGTCAAGGAAGGGGAGCCAACATGTTTGTGCTGTACTCTATTCTGAAAATGGTACAGCCATGAGTGAACAAAAGGTTTCTTTGGCTGCTGTGCAATGTTTTATGATAATGTTTTTGACCCATGAAGGTGTTAATCCTTGCACATTTTGACTTGTTTGATGGTTCGATTTGAGGATGCTGCACTGTTTTATTTGGGTCAGACAATTTAAGGGTGGTCGAGAAAGTGTAGAAAATGAAGGTCATGTTCGATGCTCATGGTTAAGTCTCACAGATAGCATCATTTGTGCTGTTAGAGAGGTTATTGAAGGTGCTCGCTAGTGCACTGTTGAAGAAATGGCAGCAGAAGCGGGTATCAGCATCAGTGAGGAGCTTGGCTTTAAAAAAATTAATACACAATGGGTTCAGAAGTTGTAAATGGAACAGTAAAGGCAGGTCAGGTTGGAGATATGTGAGACACTTCTGAATCAATTTTTGCAAGAAGGGGAGATTTTTTCGAGGCACTTCGTCACATTAGGAGAGACATGGGTCCAGCATTACACTCCAGACTCCAAAAAGACGAGTAAGGAGTTGCGAAGAAAGAAAGCCTGCCCCGTGAAGGCGAAAACCCACCTCTTAACAGGAAAAGTTCTTGCAACTATGTTTTTTGACTGCAGAGGAGTGTAACTGATTGACTATTTTCACAAATGACACATGGTGAATGCAGCTTACTGCTGCTAGTTGTTAACCTCAGAAAATGCCTCCTACTGAAACAAAGATGAGGAATTGCATCAGAGATGTCAGTCCTCTCTGTGACAATGCTACGCCCCACACTGTGAATTTGACAAGGGACAAATTGGAGGACCGGCACTGGGAGACCCTTGACCACCATCCCTATAGTCTATATTTGTTCTCCGCCCGAATATTTTTTGCTCACATCCTTGAAAAATCACTTGAAAGGTAACGATTTTAAAACAATGAAGACATCGATGAACATGTGCAAAATTGGTTGATGACGTGGTTTCAAACTTTTTATTAACCAGGCATGTTCAAGCGTCCAAATCACTGAAAAAGTCTGTAGAGCATGCAGGAGGCTGTGTAGAGATAAACTGAAGGCTTCAGTTGTGTAAATGATTAATCATAACTGTACAAAAAGTAATTATCATGTATATTTGAATCGCTTTCATATGATATCAGCCAGAAATGTGACTGGCCCCTGAGACATGTACTCTTTTCATGACAGTCATCAAGCAACACACAAATTCTGCACTTGGCGTAGAGAACCTGATGCCATTGACTTGGTTCCATTTTCGGTGTTCGCTTGCTTTTTTTTCAACTTATGTATGCGTAATACACAATGTGGATATATTGCTTGTGGTGTTGTTTGATAATTGATGCCTCAAGTCTAAATTGATTGTGTGGGATGGTTGTGTACTCTCTGTGTCATCACAACCCTCCTAGTTGCCTCCAAAAACAGCAGCATGCAGTTCTGTTCCATTCTCTGAAGAGTGCTTATGGGTCACGGTTCGTAAATAGTGGTCATCGTCTAGTGTTACTGGCATGGTTGAATTTCAATGTTTTGTGTCTCACAGTAGCAGTTGAATATTAGACTGATTTATCATCTTGCATTCCAGTTTGGTAGCCAGCTTCTGGTGCTGACAATCTGCCTTACTGTAGAGTGACAACGCATACATGGCACAATCTTGAAATAATGCTTTGAGGCCTTTGATAGAATGTACAGTGCAAAGCAGTATTGTCATGTTCATGAGTAGAGACACAGATCACACCTGTAAACTGCACTAATGCATTCTAACTTTAGTAACTTTTTCGTGTGGCCTAAATAGTAATTTCTCATGGTAAAAAAAAATTAGAAAAATGTTCTCAAATGAAAAAGTTAAACAGGTCTTGAGAGTGGTGCAAAACTTTTTTCCCAATGGTATTCCTGTTGTTTGTTGTATGTGAAATTTCTTTTAATGTTTTGCTTACTAAGTGCACTAAACAAATGTTATTCCATAGATGCTTACCATTCATCCAGAGCCATTTCATATGCTCATGACTTGCCACAAGGAACCATTGCTCACCTAAATGGGTGTCCAGTAGTAATGCCTGTACCACCACCGTCCAGAAACCCCTGTAAGTATATATTTGCTCATAAGCAGTGTTGGGTCCTTAAATCTCCTAAAGGTTATATATTGATTGCTTAAGTCTATATTAATTTTCCAAACCTTATCATGTCATCCCTCCTTTACAGGCAGACAAACAAATCTGATAACGAAACATAGTGGGGAGATTGAAAACTGTTAATGCATACTATTTGAAGGTTAGAAACTCTACAGCTATGATGAGTGCAGAGTGCCACATATTCCCCCCTGATCATAATTGTATGCAGTGAAAAAGTACTTGTTGCATATAGAAGAATTGTTCAGACGCAGTTACTGAATGATGACAAACAAATAAGCTGAGGGTTATTCAGATCAGATTATCGCTGTTACAACCAAGTATCATCTTTATAGTCTTCAGGGCAACCTCTGATTGTGAAAATTGGCAAATACTGTGGAGTCCAATTAAAGCAGAACGTATGTGTGGAAGGAATGCCCAAGTTCTGATTTTCCTTATTTTATTGTGATGGTCATTCATCCCTACCTAGGGGAGGCAGCAAATATTTTGGCATTCGGAGGAGAAAGTTGCACATTTTAAAAAAGATTTCAGTCATTTGGCTATGAACTGACAGTTCCATTAGAACAGGTTACTCTGTAGCTATGACTTATGATCAGTAAATGAGAATATTGCTGGAAACTGCTCATTTTGAAATAAACAGTGATCAGCAGACAGGAAATAAGCCTGCTTCCAGTCTATTTCAGTCATTGATAAAAGCAACCGTTGGATTGTTAAAAGTATTTGTTAAACCCTTCTAAGGCAGACAGTAAGTAGTACCATGCATAAACAACTAAAAGATCTCTCATTTGTTCTCCTAATCGCAACACATATTTTGCCTAAGCAACCCCTGAACTAAAATCCCAGTCAGACATGTTAACTATGTAATCATAGCCGACTGTCTTTTCAGATATATTAATAAGTCTGTCGCACAATAGTAACACATTTCAAGAAATGATCATCAACAATTTATAATATATGCAAGAATAACATTGTTTACCCTCTGTTTTTGTTTGCCGTAAGAACATTTCAGATCTTGATAAGTTCCTCAATACATCCTAAGGTTGGATAAGGGCCTTTCCACATGAAGTGTACTAGGGCTTCCAGTTCAACCATCTTCGGTTTTGATGAATTTTGTACATGATGTACCTTAGGCCCCAACATGAACTTATGCAGTTTCAGGCTCACCCGTAACTTGGTTGAGATGCTAGAGCCACTGCTGTGAAGACCACTTTTACCAAGACCAAAAAGTCGTGAAGAAATATTAAAGTTTGGCATTCCACTGTTCCTAATGTAAAAGAGCTAGACTCTTGCTTCTGGGTATAGTGGTACAACTTTTTGTGCTCTACACACAAATGATGGAAGCAGAGTTCAGAAAGCAATGCATTTGGCATAATCTCAGTTCAAAGTGGGCAACAAATGGTGTCACGAGCAATGCGTCCCATACTTTAACGAGGCATAAGTAGTGGAGAAAGTGCGCTATGGACCTGGTCTTTTGCCAATTACTGTCTGTCTGAGTGTTTAGTATATCACAAATTTGGGCCTGGCTTCTGTGTTTATTTACTGTGCTGCTATGCTGTAAATTTGTTAAAAAACATGAATGTATCAAAATATACCTATGTTCAAAGACATGTGTCTCAAGATGGACACCTACCACATTACATTCATTAACACCATTCATCAGAGCACATTTCATTCTACTGAAAAACTTATTGTCATTTTGGTGTCACTTTGGGTAAGGCGAAAAAATTGTGGCTTAAATTTGAAGTTTTGTTTATTATGTCTGCAGTGTTTAAATATTCATTTTGATATTTATTTGGTGATTTTAAACCTGTTTGTGACAGATTCCTTGCTAAATTTAACCATTTAACTGTACTAGAGACTGCTACATAATTTTTGTGAAGCTAATTGCTTATTAATTTTATTTCTTTTCTATATTTAGGACTCAACAATTTGATTTTAGTGTCTGAAGCATATCAAGTTGTTGCTAAAATAGAAAGACAAGATTAAGTTAATGTATTTCACAAAATTAGTGAGAAAAATTATCTGTAATTTGGAAATGAAGGATTGCATGCTTCATTGCTGTGAAGTATATTCAGGAACAGAAGCTCTAAAGAAATATTTGGAAAGCGCTTTTGCAGATATTGATCCCGAGGATACAATTCAGTTCAAACAATGGACTAATACTGACAGAGATGCACTTCAAACTAGAGAAATGAAAGTTGACAAATTCATAGAACTATTAGTTACAAAACTTTTGGCCTTTTCTACTCACCACTAGATTGCAAAGCATCAGAGCAAGCAATTGCAGTTCACTAAAGAAGGTCTCAAGCCAGGAGAGTTAATTATATTAACAGATTTTGCTGAAAATTACCCCTTTATTGTCCAAAATGCAGTTCAAGGATTCCATTGGGAAAATAGTAAAGCTACAATACATCCATTTGTCATTTATTACAAAGATAATGAAGACCTAAAAAGTGTCAGCTACTGCATAATCAGTGATAGCCTTCGACATGACACAGTTGCAGTGTACATGTTTTAAACATACTTCATCAAATCCCTAAAGAGCATTTTTAAAGAAATTAAGCATATTCATTATTTTAGTGACGGTTCTGCTGCACAGTACAAAAATTTTAAGAGCTTCCTAAATCTTCGCCATCATAAAAAAGATTTTGGCATTACTGCATAATGGAATTTTTTCAGAACGAGCCACGGGAAATCATCATGTGACAGAATTGGGGGCACAGTTAAGCGTTTAGCAGCAAGAGCTATCCTTCAGCGTCCATATGACAACCAAATCTTAACACCAACTGATAAAAAGAGGCATGGCACTGAATTTATCTATATTACAAAAGAAATTATTGAAGAAGCAAAAATTAATCAAGAAAAATGTTTTGAGGATGGATACTGTGTTTAGTACAAGATATCATCCCCATTTTGTGCCAATTGATGAAAAGCGACTTTAGATTCATAGAGTATCAAATGATACAATGTCCTTTATAGCAAATGTTAACCGATATGCTAAAGCTGCTACTAAACATGTTGCCATTACTGAACTACAGCCTGGCCAGTATGTCGCTTGTGTTTATGATGGAAAATGATGGATAGGAAATATCTGTGAACATTCACGTGAAGAAAAAAACACCTTGATTAATTTCATGCATCCTCCTGGAGTTGCTCAATCATTTCACTGGCCAGCTAAAAGAGACATATGCTGGATTCCACAACAACAGATAATTGCAGTCGTACCAGTTCCAGCTGCTTCAATGATGGGGTGGCAATACAGTTTGCCAGAAGCAATAGTTTTGGACATCTGCAACAAAGTTAAAGCATCTAACAGCTAAAGAATTCTGCATTATGGCTTGGAAACCACAAAGAGACCCAAACGAAGCCTGGGAACCTGCTAGATACCCACATTCAGGCTTGGGAACCTGCAGTAAAAAAAGAAACCACCTGTGGCTGACCTTGCATGGCAATCAGGCGTGGCCCCTTGGCGATGGGGCTACCAGTCACCAAGATGGACCAATGAAAGGATTTTTCTCGAATTACAAAAAAAAAAAAATCAAAAGTTTAGGTGGAATTTTTGCACCTTACCCAAAGAGACACCAAAATGAAAATAAGTTTTTCTAATAGAGTGAAATGTTGAATGGTGTTAATGAATGTAATGTGGTAGGTGTCCACTTTAAAACCCATGACTTTGAACATTGGTATATTTTGATACATTCATGTTTTTTTAGCAAATTTACAGGATAGTACCACAGTAAATAAACACACAAGCCAGACCCAAATTTGTGATATACTAAACACTCAGACAGTAATTGCCAAAAGACCAGGTCCATAGCGCTCTTTCTCCACTACTTATGCCTCGTTAAAGTATGGGATGCATTGCTTTCTGAACTCTGCTTCCATCATTTGTGTGTAGAGCACAAAAAGTTGTACCACTATACCCAGAAGCAAGAGTCTAGCTCTTTGTATTGTATTGCTGATATTGCTCTTGCCTTCTCCAACTCAATCTTCTATCACAAGCATGTTCATTTCAGGATACTGGCCCACAAACAGCATGCTAGGATCATTTCTTGGTAATTCTTTTAGAAGCAGTGACATCAAGTGACAATGTGCTTCAGACAACATTGTAGTAACTGGTGACATTCAGCCTCTTACAAATGGGATAAAAGTGAAGGCCTCTACAAATTGGTTGTTGAAGGGTCCATAAATACCCACCATTATTCCAACAGCATACAATATACATTCATATTGATGAGTGAACATGTTTTGCAGGTTGGTTAATTACATCTTTTGTAGACCTACCTCTCTGGGAACTGTATTGCCACTCATTATTTTATATACTATTTAATGGCTCTGCACTATAAGATGTGTGATCATAAAAGCAATGGGAATATTTTAATATTGTGGGATTTATATATCTAATTTTTAATTTTGTTTTGTCTTGTTAGTACACTTGTCCCTGATGAGTGATTGCATCTTCATCTATTTTGAATATTAAGTTTATTGTTGGTGGTTGGAAAGGTTGCATGTGGCTTTGAGTGCTCACTGAATTTTTACTTTCGAAGAAGATGGATCAGAGAGACTGCATTATATTTTGCTTGAAAATTGGAATACTTGGAATGACTGTGTCCTTTGACGAATCTTCTGTGAGTAAGATGAGAGTTAATGAGTGACATAAATGTTTCAAAGAGGTTGAGACACGGTTGACAACGACTGCCCTGGACACTCCAGCGCATCAATTCCTGATTACGATGTGGAAGAAATAAGGAAAATAGTTCCAGCAAATCGCAGAGAAGTTGCTGATATCAGCATGTCTTTGGCTCATGCCAAGCAATTTTTTCGGATGTTTTGGGCTTGAAACGTGCAGCTGCAAGGTTTACCGTATTTACTCGAATGTAAGCCGCACTCGAATCTAAGCCGCACCTGAAAAATGAGACTCGAAATAAAGGGAAAAAAAATTCCCAAATCTATAAGCCGCACCTGAAATTTGAGGCTCGAAATTCAAGGGGAGAGAAAAGTTTTAGGCCGCACCTCCAAATCGAAACAAAGTTGGTCCATTGTAATATGAGACACTATTTAGGTCGAATGAATGACGATACAGCTACAGTAGTTTGGTTTGAGTCGAAAGCTTAGCAGTTAAGCTTTACCAGGTAGCCGTTGCTATGCGTCAGGCACTCCGTCCGTATTTATACGGATACCCTTTCTTTTTCACGTGCTTCGTCTGGTTTGAATCGATTGTTTATTTTGCTTTGATCTGATAAGTGCCGTTTTCTATGTTATAGGTGTTTACGTCAGTCACTCCAAGCTCAAAATGCATTACTATACTGTGTCATGCATTGTTTGTCGCATTCTGATAGTGCGTGTTTACGGCCTGTCACTGCTCGCGGCATGGCTTGCTTTTGTGCGCGCTACCGCCGCCTACAATTAAAAAAAGAGAGGAATCGTCTCATTAGCGAAACAATGGCAAGAGACTCCTATTTGTTGTTACTTACACTGCTGCTTTCTTTGATAATGATCAACAAGAATCAAATAATAGACTGCGTATGATAGAACACGTTCTGAATGAGAGTTTGGCGAAAATTTTTCTCCGTTTGAAAATCTTTGTGGCCGCTTCTTTAGTACATCAAATTCTGCACAGAAATTAGTCATCTTAGATTTAAAAATCTAGTCAGTTGCCGTGCTTCATTTCTGACTGTATCACTATTAGGCATAAGAGTAATACGAATATAAACATGACACGATACGTATATTCTTCCGCGTTTGCTGTTGTCTCACTCTAGTTTCGTAGTTTATTTGGCAGACAGGATTTAAATGAGATAGAAGCAAACACGAAAGAATACATGGCAAAATGTTTATATTCGTATTATTCTTATGGTGAAGAGAATACTGCATGTGATTCACATTTCATCAGGTTCCTATTAGCATCCATCTCTTCTCACAGGTAGGAAAAAATTCAGAACGTAGAGTTGGCCATATTGACAAAAATCCCAGTATTACCAGTCGGATTTTCGTAGTACATTGAAATTCAAAGATGAACAATACGGAATTTGTATTTACTTCGTTGGATAATGTACGAAAATGCAGTGGTCGAAACTCAGGCGGAGAAAAAAAGCTCGTCTTCCAATTTTTTTTTAATTTTATTTACTGACGCAGAGGTTTTGGCGCCAGTATTTATCTTTGTGCCTACAAAGGATGCTTGTGTAGCGCTACATATATTCGACGGCAGAAGTTAGTTGTGGCGGCTCCTATCAACATTTTTCAGAACTTCAGCTTGCTTTGCACTCGATTCTAAGCCGCAGGCGGTTTTTTGGATTACAAAAACCGGAAAAAAAGTGCGGCTTAGATTCGAGTAAATACGGTATTCCAAAATTTTTGAATCTTGACCCAAAACGCCATTGTGTAGACATCGCTCAGAAATTGCTGAACAAAATCAACTATGATCACAAACTTCTAAAAAAAAAGGTTATAACAGGTTTGACATCGACAGCAAGGTCCAACTGTTCTATTGGAAACTGCATGAAGAGCCAAGACCAAAAAATATTCAACAAGTTTGATCACCTGTGTAGGTTCTTCTCACTGTTTTCTGTGAATATAATGGGATAATGCATCACGAGTTCCTGTCTTATGGTCGAATGGCCAATGAGGAATACTACCTGGAAGTTATGTGCTGTTTTTGTGAAGCAATCCAAAGAAAATGACCAGAATTGTAGCGAAACCACTTGTCGAAATTGCATCACAATAATGCTCACGCTCACATCTCAGTGCTTGTTGGTGATTTTTTTCGGAAAACAACAAAAGCGTTACATTGGACCAACCACAGCATTTACCAGTCATGGCCTCCTGTGACTTCTTTCCATTCCTGAGGCTGAGGAGAAACATGAAATGGAATTTTTTTTGCCACCATTGATGAGATAAAAACAGATTCGCAGAAGGAGCTCAACACCATAACAAAAAGTGATTTCCAGAAGTGCTTCCAGGATTGGAAAAAGTGCTGGCACAAGTATATTGTATCTGAAGGGGATAACTTCAAAGGGGACAAAGTTGATGTTGATAAATAAAGATTCTTTAAGAAGAAAAGAAAAATTCTCATTACTTTATCACACGTCATGTGGTCAGCATGCTTAAGATTTTTCTGACAACAGAACTACTATCCATTTGACGACAAACATTCTGAGGGATCACTGTCTGAAGACCTATCTGTCGACATACAATCAATTTTACAGGATTGGTAAAGTTAAGACATAGAAGACACATACTGTTCATTGAGGGAATGGTGTACAAACAAGGAAATTTCATAATCATTAAAGATTGCAAGAACTTCATATAGGATGATGTTGTCCAACTTGAAGGCTTGCAGTGCTACTTCCTTGCCTGGAGCATAATGAGTTATGATTTCACATGCTAAAGATTCTGAATACAACTGTTTATAGTCGAGATTGTCACAAATAAAGCAATACTTTTGAGAGAGATCTTTCAAATCTGCCACCCAAACCACATAAGTTTGACAGAATTGCTTGTGACGCTGCAAAATTAGAGCATAACAGCAACCAGAGGACACTTTTTCTCATAATAGGAAGACAACCTATTACAAATTACTGTAAAAGATAATATCTCTTAGATTCTAGAAGAGGATACAATATATTAAGGATACAGAGCTACTTGAGATTAGCTGGAAACAACTGCACTGAATAACAACCTGAGAGTGGAGGAGATATCTGTTATGGAATCTGTGCCAGTCTTCTTCTTGTTCAGGTTTGGAGGTTGCTGCACTGGAGGGGTGGCCTGCTGTGTTAGTAGATTCTAATAGATTGTTGTAGGGAATGCTGTTGTGCGTGTTGCTCAGTCTGTTGCTGCCATTGCAGATGCCACAACTTCAAGATTTCTAAGTCCACTGTTGCAGACACAGAGCAGAGTTTAAATCAAGTTGATGCTCTAACTAGAGTCTCCATCAGCACTGATGTTTTCACCACTGAATAGGTGAATACTCTGTTTTATTCACAAACACAGAGTACAGTAAGTACTGTTCATGCTGAGTCAAAAGTCCACTAGCACCCTAAACAGAATAGTATATTAACCAGAAAGTCCAGACATCTAAGCCAAATTATTGTACGCAAATAACAAAGTGTACCAAAGTTGCAATCCAGCAAGAATTCAAGTCCAGTGACCATGGCAGGTTTGACGAACAGGCAAGTGATGTCACAAACTGCTACACAGTTTGTAGGAAGTGGAATGGCCGATGCTGGCCCCTTAATATTGGCCATGCTCCGTAATTGAGGGCACCACTGTACTCACTGCAAATGTCTCCTAGTGCTGGCTGCAGTGCCTTGTGAGTGCTGCCTAGCACTGGCAGTCTTGTACGTCAGTGATTGTGGAGTCTCCTTAGCGATACCTGAGTTGGAGCCTACATCTCCATTGGGCCAGGATAAGAGCGTTTAACTTTATGCATTTGTACCCAAAATGATATTCATGAAAATGAAGATAATTGTACAATTTGATTTGTAGAGGATAAAGAAAAATGTTTGTGCTAAAATTATAGTTCAGTTTCTTTGTACTAAATTATTTGATTTTGGAGATTATTTTACTTGCGATTATGTTTACTGCTACAGAAATAGCGATTTGTTTAGTTCAAAACCATAGTAAGTGTCAAAAATGTAAGTGTAATAATATGTAAAACAAGGGAAAGGCAACCTTGCACCTAGAGCAGATCAGTGCCTGGAACACAGTAACACACAACAGAAAACAGCATTCGTACTAGCTTTTGAGCACTAGCTCTTTGCTGAGTAATAGTACACGCATTCACACACACGACCACACAGACATCCAAACGCATGTTCCTGTGGCCATGGCAAGAATCGCTAAGTTTTCATCTCGTATATCGAGAGCTGTGTTCACATATTTCCAACTGGTGAAAGAAGGATAAGGTTCTCCATTTAATATTTAGTAGGAAACACATCCTAATATTCTGCAAAATTATATTTCTGTGGCCATGAACCAATTTTTGGCTCCCTAGGCCATTTCTGAGAGTCATGACTAAATAAATGTAATTTTGCAGAACATTGGGAAGTGTTTGCTAATTATTATTATTGTTACTACTACTACTACTACTACGTTCTCTGCCAAGAAGTGACAGAAAATACAGTTCCACCCACCCCCATATGCGAGCAAAAAGCTTTTTCTCAAATATTTTCAGTTTGCAGTGTAAGATTATAATTTTATAAATTTGTAGGGAACGGACATCATTTGGTGTTCCATAAGCAACTGTTGATAACATTCTCTTGGCAGTGCAAAGTACATGTGTGTAACACACAACACTTCTTTCCTGTAGCATAAGTGTGTAAGATATGCTGTTGGAGATTCCTCACAATATACCATTGTATAATATTCACATTGCAGATAGATAAGGTGGTTGTTTTATTTGCTAAGAATTCAACATTTGGATTCCAACTTACATTCATAACCAAGTTTAATAAAAAGAATTTGGTTGCTTAATAGTATCTTCCATTTCAATAACTTATGGTACGTTGTGTGGTCCATATTTGTAAAGTTCTTGTTGTGTTGTTATATGCTTCAACCATTTATTGCTGAAGAAAATCCATCCGAAATGTGAAATGATTTGGGTGAAGGTCACGGTTAAAGCAGGCTCAGACATGGTAATTGGATGTCTCTATAGGCCCCCTGGCTCAGCAGCTGTTGTGGCTGAGCACCTGAAGGATAATTTGGAAAATATTTCGAGTAGATTTCCCCACCATGTTATAGTTCTGGGTGGAGATTTTAATTTGCCGGATATAGACTGGGAGACTCAGACGTTCATAACGGGTGGCAGGGACGAAGAATCCAGTAAAATTTTTTTAAGTGCTTTATCTGAAAACTACCTTGAGCAGTTAAACAGAGAACCGACTCGTGGCGATAACATATTAGACCTTCTGGTGACCAACAGACCCGGACTATCTGAAACAGTTAACGCAGAACAGGGAAACAGCACTCATAAAGCGGTTACTGCATCGATGATTTCAGCCGTAAATAAAAATATTAAAAAAAGTAGGAAGATATTTCAGTTTAACAAAAGTGACAAAAAGCAGATTTCAGAGTACCTGATTGCTCAACACAAAAGTTTTGTCTCAAGTACAGATAGTGATGAGGATCAGTGGACAAAGTTCAAAACCATCGTACAATACGCGTTGGATGAGTATGTGCCAAGCAAGATCGTAAGAGATGGAAAAGAGCCATCGTGGTACAACAACAGAGTTAGAAAACTGCTATGGAAGCAAAGGGAACTTCACAGCAAACATAAACATAGCCAGAGCCTTGCAGAAAAACAAAAATTACGCGAAGCGAAATGTAGTGTGAGGAGCACTATGCGAGAGGCGTTCAATGAATTCGAAAGTAAAGTTCTATGTACTGACTTGGCAGAAAATCCTAAGAAATTTTGGTCTTATGTCAAAGCGGTAGGTGGATCAAAACAAAATGTCCAGACACTCTGTGACCAAACTGGTACTGAAACAGAGGATGACGGACTAAAGGCCGAAATACTAAATATCTTTTTCCAAAGTTGTTTCACAGAGGAAGATTGCACTGTAGTTCCTTCTCTAGATTGTCGAACAGATGACAAAATGGTAGATATCGAAATAGACGACAGAGGGATAGAGAAACAATTAAAATCGCTCAAAAGAGGAAAGGCCTCTGGACCTGATGGGATACCAGTTCAATTGTACACAGAGTACGCGAAGGAACTTGCCCCCCTTCTTGCAGCGGTGTACCGTAGGTCTCTAGAAGAGTGTAGCGTTCCAAAGGATTGGAAAAGGGCACAGGTCTTCCCCGTTTTCAAAAAGGGACGTCCAACAGATGTGCAGAACTATAGACCTATATCTCTAACGTCGATCAGTTGTAGAATTTTGGAACACATATTGTGTTCGAGTATAATGACTTTCCTGGAGACTAGAAATCTACTCTGTAGGAATCAGCATGGGTTTCGAAAAAGACGGTCATGTGACACCCAGCTCGCGCTATTTGTCCACGAGACTCAGAGGGCCATAGACACGGGTTCACAGGTAGATGCCGTGTTTCTTGGCTTCCGCAAGGCGTTCAATACAGTTCCCCACGGTTGTTTAATGAACAAAGTAAGAGCATATGGACTATCAGACGAATTGTGTGATTGGATTGAGGAGTTCCTAGATAACAGGACGCAGCGTGTCATTCTCAATGGAGAGAAGTCTTCCGAAGTAAGAGTGATTTCAGGTGTGCCGCAGGGGAGTGTCATAGAACCGTTGCTATTCACAATATACATAAATGACCTGGTGGATGACATCGGAAGTTCACTGAGGCTTTTTGCAGATGATGCTGTGGTGTATCGAGAGGTTGTAACAATGGAAAATTGTACTGAAATGCAGGGGGATCTGCAGCGAATTGACGCATGGTGCAGGGAATGGCAATTGAATCTCAATGTAGACAAGTGTAATGTGCTGCGAATACACAGAAAGATAGATCCTTTATCATTTAGCTACAAAATAGCAGATCAGCAACTGGAAGCAGTTAATACCATAAATTATCTGGGAGTACGCATTAGGAGTGATTTAAAATGGAATGATCATGTAATGTTGATCGTCGGTAAAGCAGGTGCCAGACTGAGATTCATTGGAAGAACCGTAAGGAAATGCAATCCGAAAACAAAGGAAGTAGGTTACAGTACGCTTGTTCGCCCACTGCTTGAATACTGCTCAGCAGTGTGGGATCCGTACCAGATAGGGTTGATAGAAGATATAGAGAAGATCCAACGGAGAGCAGCGCGCTTCGTTAGAGGATCATTTAGTAATTGCGAAAGCATTATGGAGATGATAGATAAACTCCAGTGGAAGACTCTGCAGGAGAGACGCTCAGTAGCTCGGTACGGGCTTTTGTCAAAGTTTCGAGAACATACCTTCACCGAAGAGTCAAGCAGTATATTGCTCCCTCCTACGTATATCTCGCGAAGAGACCATGAGGATAAAATCAGAGAGATTAGAGCCCACACAGAGGCATACCGACAATCCTTCTTTCCACGAACAATACGAGACTGGAATAGAAGGGAGAACCAATAGAGGTACTCAAGGTACCCTCCGCCACACACCGTCAGGTGGCTTGCGGAGTATGGATATAGATGTAGATGTAGATGCTCCCATCAGTGTCCAGGAACTTCAGAATGCTTTCATGAGTGGCTGCCCTATATCTATACATGCTTTGTTAACTGAATTTTCTATCAGTGCTTGACAGGATATGACAATAATATTGAATAGGCAACACTGTAATGTGTTATGTATTTAATACTAGATTGTTACTCATCACATAGAGCAGGTGTTGTCACAGGCCCATTGAAAAAGACTGCTAAATTATTAAAGCTTTTGGACTAACTCCTTCTAAAACACACACACAGAATGTCAGTGTCCCAAGGCAATTTAACCCGATTGCTACTGTTATTTCATCCTGGACCTTCCACTGTTTAATATTAGATTCTGTATTACTCAAAGTACAGAGAAGTGTGAAACCTTATGTAGTAGGAACTCATAGTCAATCTTACTACTTGTCTACAACTTATTATATCATCTTAACTATTAAAAATCTTGTCTGAAGTGAACAGTCATGTGTGTAGAGGGACTAACATTTATTATATTGTTTTGTTTGATGATGTGAATATATCAATTTGGTTGTACTTGTTCACTGAAACATGTTTTTATTTTTCTAAAAATATTTGAATCTTCACATAATTCTTTCAGTTACAGGCTGTTCAGTTTCATTCTTTGAAAAGTTGCTTTAGCTTTAATTTTTCAATTGTAATGTTTCAGATAAGATGTCAGTATCAGAAACTGTCTTGATCCAAGAACTGATATATTGCTTTCAAGGAATAGGAGGAAAAATCTTAATAGAGGATCCTGTCTCTCAAGGCTTCAAAATAGATCCAAAGGTATGTTAATCCAAAAGCTGTGACTAGAGAATTCATTAACCTCAAAGGAATTACATATTTTCACAAAGAATTTCTTTAGTTTTGTTTATTTCTGGGTGTTGGTAGAAAATTGTTCTTAATCATTTGTAATTTTGTCTTCATTGGATTAGCCGGCCGGTGTGGCCGTGTGGTTCTAAGCACGTCAGTTTGGAACCGCGTGACCGCTACGGTTGCAGGTTCGAATCCTGCCTCGGGCATGGATGTGTGTGATGTCCTTAGGTTAGTTAGGTTTAAGTAGTTCTAAGTTCTAGGGGACTGATGACCTCAGTAGTTAAGTCCCATAGTGCTCAGAGCCATTCTTCATTAGATTGGTAGTAGACATCATTATACAAGAGGGAGTTAAACCAACAGATGCAGTGAAAAATATAGCTGTTAATCATTTAGAACTGTTATCCTGTGGTCTTAACGCAGTAAAATATTTTAGTGTGTTACTACTTCTAGTAACCTGAATGCAGGTCTTCATTTCCTGATGCAGCGCTGAATTTGCATCAGTCAACACAAAAACACTGCAGTTTCTTTGAACAATATTTATTGATAATTTCTTTTTCCCCCTTCAGTACCTGTTGCACTCCAGGCTCTTAGTTCTGTTCTAGAGTCCACTGGAAACCTTTTCATTCTAAAGTTTTGTTTATAACTGATGCAAGGGCACAAATTTGCAGATTTATGAATAGAGTGAAAATATTTTTTGAAACATGGGATTGACACATGTAAAGTGCTAGCAGTGTAATACTCCTTAGAAAGCAGTGTCTACAAAAATATTGAAAATTCCTGGATGGAATAATATGTACGGCAACCACTCATTTATAGCAGATTGATGCATGGAGCTCAGAAACACATAACAGAAAATAGCATTCACACTTGCTTTTGAGCATTAGGTCTTTTTCAGCAGAAGTACTCACATTCACACTTTCAACCACACAGACATCTAAATGTAAAATCTAATGAACAGAGCAACTCTGATTATTGATAGCACTTGCCTGAGGTAATCATTATTCATAGCCTTGTGATTTCCAGCATTTCAGCCACAAGTGTGAAGAAATAACATTAAAATATTTATCTTGCCCACTTTTGTCAAAACATACTTTTCCTCATCATTACTAAATCCTTAGACTGCATAAACCTGGGGCCATTGGTGGTGTTATATGCATGCTGTGTGATCGCTGTGTTAGCATGATCACCACAGAGCTTTATAAAGAATGAATACACATGTTACAACATGTATTGTAACGTAAGTCGGTAGGTTAGTGGGCCCTGCAACACAAAAAGAGTTCAGGCTCTTCCTCTTAAGTAAGAGCTCCTCATTTGTATTTCTGTCCACAAATGGAATAATGCAGTGAAGTAATTGTAGTATGCAAGATACATGTGCAAAATTATGAGTGCCATTTGCTTTTTTTCTCCGTTCAAATGCTACTGGCACCTATCAATTCACATTCTTGAAAGATACTGGCCAAGGTATTTTATGCATTGAAATTTACTACGTGTGTACAATCTCCCATGTTGTAATATGTGTTGTTGGCTGGGGTGAAGTGTTTGAGTTGGTTATTTTCTGTTATGTAAATATTTCCAAGGAAATGAAAATACTTTGATGCATGCCTTATGATTTTGTTTGCTCATGAAAATACAGTAATTGATAACATTTTGTGGACTTACTGAACAAAAGTAAGGCAGAAGATACATAATGTAGAAAACACCTTTGAAACTATAGCATTTGAAATTTAACATTCCTCCTTCAAGAAAAATCACAAGGTTGGAAATCACGAACAAAAAGGGGAAGATATTCTGATATACTGGGGAAAAAAGTTCTTATAAACTTTGGATCAAGACAGGCACAAGGCACAGGGAAAAAGTCTGAAGTAATAATTGACATAAGTGTGGAAGTTGTTTAGTAGAAATAGGAAGATCAGAAAATTTGGAAAATACAGGGAAAGATCTAGAATACAATGGCCAGATAGGCAGGAACAAAATTGGAAAGATAGACAAGAACAGAAGTGTTCACAATTTGTAACGCAGCCACTCACTCTGACCAAGTTAATCATTTAATAAAATGTAATAACGTGCATAAGCATTTGGAAACAAGGCATTGGTTCTGAAAAGTTATTGGATAGTAAAGGCAATGCCTACAAATAGCAGCCCAGTTGGCAGCTCTGTTAATTAAGGGTATTGTCATAGGTGTTGATTAATAATGCAGACAACAAAACTGAAATGCTTAAAAGTCCTTACAGATTCAATCAAATAAAGGAATAATGGCACTTTCAGACCAAAATAGACAACACAATTGTTCAACTAGTTACTTATTGAGTGGTATAAGTAATTGGCAAGTGCACATGCTCTGCAAAACCACTTAGGTGTAAGAAAACTTACAATTGCATAATCATTCTAGGTGAGGAGCATTTCATTTGTAAGTATATTGAGTCTCATTTCTGAAGGCCCTTTCTCATACCTATGGTGGCAACAACAAAGCTGTGAAATGATATTTTTCTCTTCACAAATTCAATTTTTTGTTTCCAGTGTGAGTGTCATTTCAGCACTGTCTACCACACTGAACATTTGCGTTTTCTTTTCATGTGATATGCATAGTAAATCATTAAGTGTAGATCACAATTTTTGACCCTTGGATGTTTCCCAAGAAATTATCAAGTACAATCATAAACACGAACTCCGCAACATGTAATATGAATGGCATCATGTTATAATGATAATATTTTCCTGCAAAGAAGACTGCAGTTTAATTTAGAGATTCTGCCCAGATGATAGTTGCCAGTGTCCATGTGTAAGAGCTAATAGGGTCATACACTGTGAAACTTTTGCAATGCTTGATGTAAGTAGTCCGGTTGGTCTGCCATTCATTTAACAATTTTTTTTAAAGGCATGTGCATCAGTGACAACACTTTTATTTGCTAATATAATAAGTCTTTGGTTGTTAAATAGACAGTTGGTCCATTCCACTACACCCTTTCTGCCATTTTATTGATCTCCTTCTACACCACCTCTGTATTGGCTAAAGATACAGGGTTCAGTTGTACATAAGACATTTTCTATAGCATCTAGAAAATACTTGTAGTCATGCATTAATACTTGATTTTTCAGGCAAAATCACATTTGTTTTGCAACAATATCTGATACATCTTCTCACACTTTTCCATTGTGATGTCTTGAACATCACTTCCAATTTGATGAACTTCATTATATAAGTGGTGATCCCCATGCAGGTTTCCGACACAGTAACATTATTCTCCATTATCTAAACCAACATTTCTTGGTATCATCACAGTATGGATAGATTTGTATGGCATATCTTCCCAAATTATGCTGTTTATTAAATTTTACATTTATCTGGTTGTCCTGACTGCAACTCAGTGCTCTAATTTTTTCAACTAATAATCATCTGATTAAAAGTTTTGGTTCCCAAAATTTTGGTTGTGCTCTAATTTGGTACAGTCATTAACTTGTGTTCAAAACCCACATCATTCATCTTAATAACAAAAAATACCTGTTTTTTATTATTTATTTATTGATTTGCTGTTACTGTCAGTAGTAATTGTAACTTAAACACTTGCATCGGAGACTTCTGCTGAAGCAAGTTCTTTAAAACAAGGATAACTTGTGTTTAATGGTGCAGATATCTTTAGCAATGAAAGTTAAAATGCCCAAATTTACTCTGTATATTTTGTTTGGAATTCTGTTTAGTTAACACAAATCTGTACTTGACTTGTTACCTTCCCGCAGTAAGTCTTGTACAGCAGTAACATTGCTCTACGAGGGACCACATAACTGTATTTTGTGTCTTACGTGCAGGTTTCTTCACCCTTGTTTCCACAACTATTGTAGCATCTATCTATTGGTACTGCATAAGTTTGTTATGTAAGTTAATTGGTTTTCCGTCTTCTTCCTCTACCATATTTTTTGCTCTTTTGAATTCATACAAAAAAAGGAAGAAAAAATGACTGGAATCAAAATTAATGGTATTCATATTGACTACATTAAATCAAGAGATAAAAAATACAGAAGCTAAAAAATAAATACCAAGAAGACAGAATTAATGATTATAGACAAGAAAAGAGATGGATGTAAGAATGACCAAAATAGGCAGTGAACAATTGAAGAAGGAACCAACGAAATTTTACTATCTAAGTAGCACTGTGTAGAAAAACAGTAGATGTCTTGAGGAAATCAAGAGAACAGCACTGGCTGAAAGTACTTTCCAGAATACGAAGAACATTCTGTTGAACAAGGACATCATCTTCCACACTAAGAAAAAAAAAATTATAAAGACCTTCGCATGGTCTGTCCTGGCATGCAGATGTGAAACCTGGGTGTTTGCAAACAACAGGAGAGAGAGCACCTCTGAAGCAGATTTAGAACAAGAAGCTGGACTGACAGAAAAATGAATGAGATGGTTCTACAAGAAATAGGAGAGAATAAAGAACTATTGAAAATTATAGAACAACACAAAGAAAAGCTCATTGGAAACTTAGACATGATATTTCTTTATGTAACATTTTTGAAGACAAGACTGTAGGTAAGAAAATGAGGCGACAGCTGAGAACATCCTATTTCAAATAAATGTGACCAGTGAAATGATGTTTTCTAAGAAAAAGAATAACAATTCATGCTGCATCTGCCTACAACTTTGTGGCTTCAACAATGCAGTAATTTCACCATATCATTTCATAAACTTTATAATCTACATGTTCCTGGATGATTTGTACCCATTCATCAAATGTGAACTCATTCTGGCCCACAGCACTAGTCTGCTCATAAAGTTGTCTTTACTTACTTGGTGTAATTTGACTGTGACTTAAACAAAGCCTGTAGATGCTTCTCATCTATTGGATGATGTACTTGCCCTCATTCTTGCTAGAATCATTTGGGGTGGGTACCATCTTCCTTTGATCACTCCTTCCTTCCCCAAATTAGATTCCTTCCTGTGCCCTTGATACACGTAGCTAACTCGTCATACACCTGTATTGCCTCCACCAAATAATAGGATCTGACACTTCATTATCCCGAATAATGGATGTTTTCTTCATTTTCAGATTTTGTACAGTAATCCACATTTTGTTGGGCAACCCTGTTTTCATTATCATTTACTACCATTTCTATTTTGCTTCAATTTTGTGCATTTTTATTTCCTCCACTCTGTGTTTTGGTGTCGTCTGAGATCTGTTGGTTGCATTTTCCATGTAGCTTTCTCATACCTCCTCTTTTGTAAGCTGTGGTTGGAGTCCATAAATAGTGTAGCTGCTGTTTTTCTGTTTGTCTTCCCTCAAGTTTGTAACTCTTATTTTCACACTCTATTCTAAGAGGTGCTTGAGTTCACCATGTACTTCTTGCATTTTTCTGCTTCCCGTATTTGGTTGGTTGTTTCCTCGTTTGTTCCTATTATTCTCTTTTTCTGTCTTAATAATTTCTTTGTCTGTGATTTTCAGGCCAGGAACACTTCGATTCTACTCAGATCAGAATTCTTCTAGAAAGTAGTCCCTGAATTCATGGAAAGCAATTACATTCATAGATGGGTTTAATCCCCACCTCTTTATTGTTCCCTCCAACAATCACATTAATATTTTTTGACCCAGTCACAATTTTTTAAAATAAAAATCAACACGATACCATCTACCCAGTTTTTGTGTAGGTTGAAACCACCAGCTTCTGAAAGTACAGTGTATGATTTCTAAAAGATAAAAGATTGCCACAAAATGCTGTTATCTTGCTTGATAACCCTCCTGCAAGTCCCGATGAGAGAATTCTTATATCTGGCGATTGGTTTCACCGTAACTTAGTTTTTACATCCTAACATTATTGCTGTTATACAGCCAATGGGCCAAGGTGTAATTGCATCAGTAAAATGGCCCCATAGTGTTCTTCTACTGAGAATGCTGGTTAATGAGGGTGATTTGGTGGCATGCAGGAAGAAGTTGACAATTCTGTATGCCATACATGATATTTATGATGCCTGTCAGGAAGTCAAGCCACATAACACTGGTTTGATCTTGGTGGCAAATTCCTCCAGATATAGAAGAAAGTGGTTTTCAAGATTTCAGTGATGAGTAAATAACAACTGCACAAGTAATGAATCCAACTACGGGTTTAAATGGTTTTTCAGGTGGTGATGAAGGCAACTTGAATGAGAGGCTGACGATTGATGCTTGTGAACCTGGCTTCCAGTACATGAGTTATGCCAAAATTGTGACTGCTGCTTCACAACAAAACAAAGAAGAGGACAGTGAATGTGAAAGTGGGGAACAAAGTCAGTGACATTTTCAGTCATTGTACTGCATTGCAATGTGTTGATGTCCATCTAAATTATATGGGCCACAGGGTTTCAGTAGAATGACACTATTGCTGCAAGAAAAATTTGAAATGCCAGGCAAATAAATATCAACTTCTATCAGAAGCAGACCAACCTCGCAGACTATTTTAAGAAATAAACAGGACTACATTATGTACACAGAGAACTTGGATAAACTTTCGAATAAGCGAAGGAACTTGCCCCCCTTCTTGCAGCGGTGTACCGTAGGTCTCTAGAAGAGCGTAGCGTTCCAAAGGATTGGAAAAGGGCACAGGTCATCCCCGTTTTCAAGAAGGTACGTCGAACAGATGTGCAGAACTATAGACCTATATCTCTAACGTCGATCAGTTGTAGAATTTTGGAACACGTATTGTGTTCGAGTATAATGACTTTTCTGGAGACGAGAAATCTACTCTGTAGGAATCAGCATGGGTTTCGAAAAAGACGGTCATGTGAAACCCAGCTCGCGCTATTCGTCCACGAGACTCAGAGGGCCATAGACACGGGTTCACAGGTAGATGCCGTGTTTCTTGACTTCCGCAAGGCGTTCGATACAGTTCCCCACAGTCGTTTAATGAACAAAGTAAGAGCATATGGACTATCAGACCAATTGTGTGATTGGATTGAAGAGTTCCTAGATAACAGGACGCAGCATGTTATTCTCAATGGAGAGAAGTCTTCCGAAGTAAGAGTGATTTCAGGTGTGCCGCAGGGGAGTGTCATAGGACCGTTGCTATTCACAATATACATAAATGACCTGGTGGATGACATCGGAAGTTCACTGAGGCTTTTTGCAGATGATGCTGTGGTACATCGAGAGGTTGTAACAATGGAAAATTGTACTGAAATGCAGGAGGATCTGCAGCGAATTGACGCATGGTGCAGGGAATGGCAATTGAATCTCAATGTAGACAAGTGTAATGTGCTGCGAATACACAGAAAGATGGATCCTTTATCATTTAGCTACAAAATAGCAGGTCAGCAACTGGAAGCAGTTAATACCATAAATTATCTGGGAGTACGCATTAGGAGTGATTTAAAATGGAATGATCATATGAAGTTGATTGTCGGTAAAGCAGATGCCAGACTGAGATTCATTGGAAGAATCCTAAGGAAATGCAATCCGAAAACAAAGGAAGTAGGTTACAGTACGCTTGTTCGCCCACTGCTTGAATACTGCTCAGCAGTGTGGGATCCGTACCAGATAGGGTTGATACAAGACATAGAGAAGATCCAACGGAGAGCAGCGCGCTTCGTTACAGGATCATTTAGTAATCGCGAAAGCGTTACGGAGATGATAGATAAACTCCAGTGGAAGACTCTGCAGGAGAGACGCTCAGTAGCTCGGTACGGGCTTTTGTCAAAGTTTCGAGAACATACCTTCACCGAAGAGTCAAGCAGTATATTGCTCCCTCCTACGTATATCTCGCGAAGAGACCACGAGGATAAAATCAGAGAGATTAGAGCCCACATAGAGGCATACCGACAATCCTTCTTTCCACGAACAATACGAGACTGGAATAGAAGGGAGAACCGATAGAGGTACTGAAGGTACCCTCCGCCACACACCGTCAGGTGGCTTGCGGAGTATGGATGTAGATGTAGATGTAGATGTAGATAAAACTGCATGTAAGAAAATATCTTGATTATTTATGTTTTTCGGTTATTTGTGCATCTTCTCCCCCATATTATCCCAAATAATCAGGAGTAAACAGTATTTTGATGTAGTGGACATAGTAAACCAATTATCTCAAACTCATTGATTGCGCTAGGTTTTCTCCATGTTGGCCACTTTGGTCTAAATTCCAGAATAGTTACTGGCAGCACATCTACTATTGTGATTTTCCATTAACATAAATACAGTTATTTGTTGACTTAAGAATGTAGTTCTGAAACATTGACATCTGGTCACTTTATATCAGTAACATTGCCAAACTGAGATTAACATGCTGACCCCTTGAAGATACAGGGTAGAGCCCAGTAAAAAGAAGACTCATTTTCTTTGGCACTTCTCACCTTTGTTTTTTGCTCAGTCTGTGTAAGGTACATACTTTTATTCCTACAGATTGGCAATGCCTACAGTAGTCTGGGCAGTGGAATATACCATTTGTACATCTGGTCACACTGAGCCACAAATACCATCAACCCTATGATCAAGTTAATCAGTTATGGCTAATAGGGTGCCTATTTGTTTGGAAATAGTCATTGTTCCCAAAATGTAAAGGATAGTAAGAGCAGTGCATAAAACTTGCTCTCAGATGGACAACTGTCCTGCATTAATTTTAGAGTGTTTACTATAGCTTTTAATAATATTGATTAATTATGTAGATCACAACAAAAACTGAAAATTGTACAAAGTGCTCACAATTGCAGGAAAATAAAAAAAGGAAAGAATGATGCAGACAGCAGTCTAAACTGAACAGCCACACAGTTCATCCGATTAATAGTGGCATTAGTGGTTTGAAAGGCCAAGTGCTCTGCTATATGTGCATTGCATTTCAGGAGAACTTTTAAATCAATGATTTCATTATTTTTTATAGTAAGCTTGAGTCTGACAGTCTCATACACATACAGAGTAGTATTGAACCAGTTCGGACTACAGTCAAGAGAATATTTGACCGTATTACTGTATTTATTAAATATTTGTTTCATGTGTGAAATATTTTTTTACATTTATTGATGAATGGTAAAAATGAATGAAGAGTAGCGATACTGAAATTACAATAATAAAGTTTTTATCAAAACTGTTTTTCAAAAACCATACAAAATTATCATTAAAAGTGCCTCACACAATTTGTTACGTAATTAATCAGCATCCTTGTTGATGATGATTGTCTCTTGGTGGAATAGGTGATTATTGGCAACAGTAATAACACTAGGTCCTATACCCGGGCTGCTGAAATGTGTCTTTTCAAGGTCATTCCCCAAGCACTGTAAGGTGGCAATATAACCAACAAACCAGTAGGGAACGTGAGGCGCTGTGTCTTCTGAACAGCACCGCAACAAAAGCCAGCTCTGGCGTTGACGCTACCACGTTGCCGGCTTCCGTTTAAAAATTGTATAAGATGTGCTACTTCAAGACTTACAAGATACTGAAACTTTTATCAGGGGGGAAACCGTTACTTAAGATGGTAGTAAAAAGTATTGGCTTATGTTTTTAAAAGTTAGGACAAAAACTCTTACTTGAGAAAGCACACGTTGTTGCTGCTCATAGCATTTTTTTACACAAAATAGTGGGAAAGAATATACACTCAGTCATATGGTTACACAATACTTGGGTCAACGCTGGAGAATCAGTTGATAAATGCTGAACAGATGATACTCCAAATAGCAGTGGTCATCAGCCCAACAGGAAGAGGATTCCAGTCAATTGTGGCCCATGCTGGATCTTCGAGCGGCTTTGTGCGTGAAGGAGTTTTAGTTTTTCAGTCGAGAAAAACCAGTGACTAACATGGGGATATGGACCACCCACGCTCTTTACAGTGGTTTAAAAATTTGTTGCTCCAGTTTAGTTTTCTGACAGTCTTTGTAATGGACAATGTACCATACCATCCTGTAATTTTAGACAAAACTCCCATCATTAGTGTCTGTAAAGAAATGATGGTGCAGTGGTGGCAGGCGAGAGACATTTCTGTGGACATGAGCATCACAAAGCTGTTGTTATATTTGCTCGTAAAACAGACTAAGCCTATGACACCTAAATACATCGAAGATGAAGTTGCAAGTGAACAGTGTCATGTGGTAATTAGGCTACTGCCTTATCACTGCCATTTTAATCCAATTGAATTGGTTTGGAGTGATGTCAAGGCATACATTAGAAGCAACAAGACCTTTACAATAACAGAGGTAGAAAGACTGATATGCAAAGGTCTTGCTATGGTAAATGCTGCCTCACGGAAGAAGAAAATAGACCATGTTGCTGAACTCATAACAGAAGCACAGACTATAGATGGAATTATAAATGAAAAGAAACAGTTCATGATTTCTCTAGACGATGATGATAACAGTTTTGGCACCAATTCCGATGATAGTGAAGGGGAACTGGATGGAATTGTGCCACTGACATTGTAAATTAGTGAGTGTAAATGTATACAGAATTAATTCTTTCTCTCTGCAACCGAGTAGGCTATGCATGTTTTGCTTCATTTCTTTCTACGAGTTTGGATACCGTGTTATTTGGTATGCTTAGATTTACATTATTAATACGACATTTTATATGTAGCTATCATGGTAACAATTTGGAATGACTTTTCGTAGATATTGTCATAACTTCGGGTGTTTTTTGTTTCCCGGTTTCATAAACTATCAAACGCTTCGTCTCAGTTGCTGTTCTCTCCATTGTTAGAAAAACGTGCTTTGTTGTACTTAAGCACAAACTTTGATTGTAGTTTACGTTTAAAAAGTATACTTCAGAGCTGTTGGCGTTTGTGGTGGAAGCTATTGCGACCTCGCAATCGCTGTATAGCCACAACAAGCGAGCTGTCAGGTGACATGTTTCACCAGCCCAGGTATATATATTACTGGCCATGATGGCTCACTGCAGTGAAATATGACAAATTTATTGGGCCTACTCCTTCAAAAGTCTTGCCCCTCACTTTTCATGATGTGCTCTACACTTTTTGCGAACAGCAATTACTCCATGAGCATCATACACTATCTGATGAGAAGTATTCAAACACCACTATGTAATGCAGAATTGACCACTAGATGTCACGAGAGTGTGATCCACCAGTGTAAAAGGTGGCGAGTGGAGTATTATGTCATCAGTAGAGAAGCACTAACAGCAGAATAGGTTAGTCAGGAGAGCTTAATAACTATGAATGTGGACTAGACATTGGTTGCTACCTGAGTATTATATATACATCATACATCATAGATATTTCAACCCTTCTAAAGCTACCCAAAACAACTACTGGTGATGTGAGTGTAAAGTAGAATGTGAAGAAAGAACCACAGTTAATCTAAGACCAGGCATACCTAACCTATGGTCAGAAAGGGACCACAAATGAGAAGACTGAATTATTTGTGATTCCCGAAGTGCTACCAGCAGTCCATTTAGTACAATGACAGAGCATATGGAGCTAAAAAGAATGGGATAGAATGGTTGAGCAGCTCCTCATAAGAGACACATTTATGAAGCCAATGAAAGTTATGTTTGAGGTGGGATAAAGAGTGATGCCACTTGACTCTGTGGATGACTGTAAACGAGTAATTTAGAGTGATGAATCACAATATAACCCATGCAATCTGATGGAAGGGTTCGGATTTGGCGAATACCTGGATAACATTATGTGCCATCATGTATAATGTTAACAGTGAAATAAGACTCGAGGTGGTTTTATAGTATGGGGGTGTATTTTTGTTCTTAGGGTTAGGTCCCTATACTGAATTTAATGAAACGATAAATGTGGAAGGATATGAACACCTTTTATAGTATTGTGTATTGTCATAAAGCAACGTTTGTGAAGCAACAACATTCTTGAAATGGATTAGGCTGCCCAGAGTCCTGACCAGAACCTCATGGAGCACCTTTGGGATGGAGCTGGAATGTTGTCTTTGGTCCCGACTCCAGTGTTCAACATCAATATCTTCTCTGGTTCTGGGTCTTGAGGAAGGATGGGCTGCCGTTCCTCCACAGACATTCAGATACCTCATTAAAAGTGTCCCTTGTAGAGTTCAGGCCCTCAGAAATACAGGGCGTTTCAAAAAGAAAGAGCAGATTTCAAACATTTATTTCTCAAAAACTACAAATGATAGAAACACAATTCCAACGGTCCTTCACTCAATATGAGTACCAAATGTTACACAACAAATATCAAAACTGTACCTCAATATGAGCACCATTTGTTACACGACAAATATCAAACCGGTATCTCATTTCTTGCCACACACGACGCAACTGGTCTTTAGTTACCGAATTCACGGCCGCAACAATTCGATGTCGTACCTCTTGAAGAGTAGCGGGCATAGGTGGGACATAAACACAGTCCTTTATGTACCCCCACAAATAAAAATCGCAGGGAGTAAGGTCTGGTGACCTGGGAGGCCACAGACGATGACATTGATCTTGTGCTCCTGCTCTTCCAATCCACCGTCCTGGAATGGTGTTATTTAGGTACCGTCGTACAGGTTCAGAGAAGTGTGGTGGGGCGCCATCTTGCATGAAGATGAAGTGATTTGAATCTTCCTGAAGTTGAGGAAATAGCCAGTTTTCTAACATGTCCAGGTAAATGGTTCCTGTGATAGTTTTCTCCATGAAAAAGAAAGGTCCATAAACTTTGTTTACCGAAATTGCACAAAAGACGTTAACCTTTGGTGAGTCTCTTTCATGTTGAATAACGTCCCTCGGAGTTTCACTCGCCCAAATTCGTACGTTATGCCGATTAACTTTACCAGAAATGTGAAACGTTGATTCATCTGAAAAAATTAATCGTTCGGCAAAATTGTCCTCTTCCATGTCCTGTAGAATTGCAGTTGAAAATTCGAACCTTTTGTTGTGGTCGTCAGGACGCAATGCTTGCAATAACTGCAGTTTGTACGGCTTCATGTGCAGACGGTTACTCAGAACGCGCCATACCGTTGTTTTAGACATGTTTAGTTCGTGACTTGCCCGTGTCGTGGATTTTCTAGGGCTCCTTTCGTAAGCTGCACGGACACGCTCGACATTTTCATCCGATGTGCGTGGACGACCCGTGCTTTTTCGCTTGCAGATGCAACCATCTTCTACGAATCTGTGATGCCACTCATAAATTTGCTTATGACGAGGCGGCTGTTTGTTGAATTGACGGCGGAATGCACGTTGCACACCAACAATGGACTCTAACTTTGCAAATTGCAGCACACAAAATGATCGTTCCTGTGGTGTCGTCGCCATTTTCCTACAAACAAACGCCAGCGCCACTGCGGATTTGCATGGAACTTCTGCGCGGACCATTGAAAAACTTTGAACCTTTCTCTGACAAGAAACGTTTGAATTGTGTTTCTATCATTTGTAGTTTTTGAGAAATAAATGTTTGAAATCTGCTCTTTCTTTTTGAAACGCCCTGTATGATGGGTGGACACACCCCATATTATTTTCCACTGGCAAGTGTCCATATGCCCTTCTTGATCAGATATTGTATTTTATGCCTCTTATCTATTGTGATTGGAACATCTTTTTATTCCCACTAGAGAATGCAAACCATAGCACGAGAGTTCAGGGGTGTGACCAGTAAGCGAAGCAAAGCACAAAGGAAGTTTCAACCTCAAAACTGCGATGATGATGATGATAAAAATATTGAAAAGAAGTTTTCTGAAATTAATACAGAAAAACATTGTGAAGTGATGGACAGATGTAGTTACTGTGGAAATTTATGACACTGCATTTCCTTATAGTTACTAATATATTTATCTTTCTGGCTAGACTTCTTACTATGTGTTGTTGCCATATTGATTTCATACCTGGAGGTACTTGGTTAATGTTTAATAAATCTTTGTTGTTAACACTTCTAAAATTCAGAATTTTCTCCAGTTAGGAGACTACAGAATGTTCTTCGCCCTGTGAAACACATTTAACACAAAGTTTTCTTTGTCATCTGACTTATTTAAAGATGAAAGTAACATCCAACTTACTTTTCAACACAAGATATATGTAAATATAGAGCCATTGGGACTGACAAGATTCTTTCTGCAGGTGGACCTCCGTCCATCGGTCCGGCAGCAAGTACTCCGTTTGGCGGAGGTTGGGTGGCTGCACAACCAAGTGCGACAGTTCTGCGATGCTACGAGACCGGCTGGACTTGTTAACCAGAGCCTAGTAGCTGCCCTACATGATGAACTGACAGAATACTACAGATTGATTGCTGTACTGCAGTCTAGGGTATGAGTCTTAAAAATTTCTCATGATAAAGTACTGTTTATCCACAGGAAGTTGATATTGAAAAATGAAGTTGTTATCAAACGTACTTGATATTGGACATGTTAAAATATCTCAATAATTTGTCCTCAAACGGGAGTTAAGATGATTGAATTTCCTTGTGCATAGATCCATGGCCATAATAAGCATTTTGATTTTTTCAGTGTGTTTGTCACAAAACAAAATTTTGCCATCTTTGGCTGTTTAAAATTTTTAAAATAGATATTTATTAGTTTCATCATTCATTATGCACTGACTTTGTTATGATAACCCCACAAGGTTCCACCTTTTAACATGGAAAGTGGTAGACATTTTCAAGACTACAAGATTGAAGAACACACACAGCATTTGCAATATAGGAGTAATTTCTCAGAAGATTGTTTAAAATCCATCACAAAAATACCTCAATTTTCAGTATGGTGAACATGCTATCATTAAATGTATCTTATTCTGCTCGGGAGTATGCCACGCTGATCGTGATTCTGTTTTTAATCCAAACGTATCTTGATTGATTTAATCTTACAAAGAGACAGTGTGAACGTGGCCACATTGATTTGATTCTTACTGACATTGTATGTAGGGCACGACTAGGACTTTAACATATGTAAATAGGAAGATGGAACTTTCAACCATTCTTGAGAAAATTTGATTTGAAAATCATAGGTGTGCTTGTGCTGTATGCTTTGTAGGGCCTCTAGTGTTAAGGGATCCTCAGCCGAGCTAGTAAGTACTTAGTTTCATATGTGCGAGGTGTGTGCATCAATTCTCGCTGCCAGTAGTTTATTTTTCAGTTCCACGTAATTCTAACAACACATTTAATATGGGTTTGAGAAGTATCAGTATTTAGTCTTTCATTTACTTTTTTCATAATCTGTAACATGAAGAAAGGAGAAATGGTTTTTTTTCTTAAGGAGATTGGAAATCGAAAAATGGTACACTTAAACTTACAATCAAATCATTGTATCCATTTTATTTATATTACTGTATCTAATTTGTGGCAAGTATAATGTATAACCTATGCAGCACTGCACAAATCAGGTTGATACTGATCGTAGAAACATGGAAAACAATAATTATCATGACATACAGAATATGTAGGGATTGTTGAACTTTTGTATGTCCGTGGGTTTTTCAGTGTGTCTGTTGCAAAGCAAACTTAATTTAAATTCAGAAACAGTTCTCGGTCGTCACACAATTTCACAGCATACCACGTATATCGAAGCATAGCACCAAATATTGGTGCAGATAACTCACAAAATGTAGTAGCACCTGCAGCGAGATTCGGTCTAGATACGTCGCGCTTATGAATGTAAGCGCTTACTCATTTGGCTGCAAACTCATTGCCTATTAATGACCCTACGAACTATATAAGCAAGCTAAAATTTTCAAGCCCCTTTTTCCTCCCTGGTTGAAAGTTGTACTTCCTACTTACTCAAGTTAAAATCCTAGTTGTGCCCTATACTTCCTGTCAATACAAATCAAATCTGTGAGGGTAGGTTCATATGGCTCCCTTAATAGTGTAATCCAGGACTTACCCTTAGTCCTGGAACTATTGTATTTTATATAAGGAAGAAGACAGTAATAAACAGATTCTGTAATCTCTGCACAGTTTAATCAAGGTATTCCTTGAATAATGGGTGAATAATTACAATCTAAGGGGTGAACCTGTAGTGGTTGAGGCGTAAAGGACGGATGTTTTAAAAAAATAAAAAATTAAAAAAAAAAATTACTTGAGCTTAAAAAAAAATGTTTTTTACACCCAGAATTTAACTCCAATGATGTTGCCATGTTACAAAATTAATGCTGGAAAGCATAATCTCCCAGGTGAAGGCCACTCAAGCCGCTCTTAAAAGTTGGTGTCCACTCTCTTCATCATTGCTCTGTCAATTTGAACGACACACACGAATTCTGATCACACTTCAAACTTATGTGCATGTAACTGTAATGCACCAGATGACTGCAGCATGCTAACGAAACATGTCATGCTAATAAATATTAGTAAAAGGTAACTTTAGCAATAAAAATTATTTCGTAAATGTATAATACAGGTGTTGACCTATATATAGCTACGTTCAAATGTACTTCAACTGAACCTATGAGTTTAAATAAACGTATCTCACCCATGCATGTCAACTGAAAATGGCTTGTACATGATGCATCTTAAAGATAAAATATTATAGAATTCAAAATATCCACGGGTGTGCTGCCGGTCTATAGTGTCCAACGGGCTGCTGTTAGTGCTGTTGAACAGGTTGCAGCTCGACTTCCGCCAGAATCAGCCGAGGAAATACGTCGTGAAACTTGTCGTGCGTTGACGAAATCCAAGCCGATGAAGTCAAATATCAGCAGTAAAGAGAGGGCGGCCATTCGTGATCTGAGGGAGCACTCTGAAATTGTTGTCTTACCGGCTGACAAAGGCAATGCTACAGTTGTTGTCTCCCATAAGGACTACACTGATAAGATGCAGAGCCTGCTAAATGACGATTCCTACCGGAAGATCAGCGTTGACCCTACAAAGAAGGTGGAGAAAAAGACGAGGGCGCTTCTCAAGGACGCAGATTTACCGGAGGGTAACGCTAAGAAATTGTTACCCCAAGGTCCGGTACCGCCTAGACTATATGGACTCCCGAAGGTTCACAAAGAGGGGGTACCATTACGCCACATTGTCAGCAACATCAGGGCACCTACATATTTGTTGGCCAAATACCTGACGGGAATATTAAGTCCTTATGTGGGTAAATGCCCTCATCACATCCGTAATTCCGTGGATTTTGTTAAACGCCTTGATAGCTTCAGGTTGGATGAGTCAGATATCATGGTGAGTTTTGACGTCGTTTCCTTGTTTACGAGGGTACCCCTTCGAGAGTCACTAGAATTGATTAGTCAGAAGTTTGACGAGAAGACCACTGAACTTTTTAGGCATGTCTTGACTTCCACGTATTTTCTTTTTAATGGAGAATACTACGAACAAACGGAGGGAGTCGCCATGGGTAGCCCACTCTCACCGGTTGTAGCGAATTCGTACATGGAGAACTTCGAGGAGGAAGCCCTGTTGTCATCCGTATGGAAACCTACTTGCTTTTTCCGTTACGTGGATGACACGTTCGTCATCTGGCCACATGGTATGGATAAACTCCTTGACTTCCTTACACATCTGAACTCCATACACCCCAACATCAAATTCACTATGGAGGTTGAAACAGAGGGTAAATTACCTTTCCTTGACGTCTTGGTCAAGAGAAGGGCTGACGGCACCCTAGGTCATGGGGTGTATCGGAAGACAACACACACTGATCTGTATTTGCACGCAGACAGCTGCCACCACCCTTCACAGAGGAACGGGGTACTTAAAACTCTAGTACATAGGGCGCGCACTATCTCTGACGCAGAGAGTCTACCCCAGGAATTGGAACACCTGAGAACTGTATTTCGAAAAAATGGGTGCTCAGAGTGGCAGATTCAACGTGCCCTCCGCCCAACCATTGCAGCACAACCTTTTGAGATGGATGAAGTCACGAGGGAGGAGGTAGGCACTGCATTTATTCCATACACAGGTGCACTCTCGGGGAAAATCGCCCGCATTCTGAAGAAACACCAGGTCGGAACTGTGTTTTGTCCGCCAAATAAAACTCATGCAGTGGTGGGGAGCGCCAAAGATGACCTCGGTTTGAGGAAGGCCGGCGTGTACCAGATTCCGTGTGAATGTGGCAAGTCGTATATTGGTCAGACGATGCGTACTGTCGAGGATCGATGCCGTGAACACCAGAGGCACACTCGACTGATGTATCCGAGCAAGTCGGCGGTCGCTGAACATTGTTTGTCGGAAAATCATGCCATGGAGTATGACCGCACGAGGATTCTGGTACAGACGTCGATATACTGGGACAGCGTTGTTAGAGAGGCCATCGAAATTCGCACCAATGACGACCTCATAAACCGTGACTGTGGCTATAATCTTAGCAAGGCTTGGGAACCAGCGATTGGGTTAATCAAGAGTAAATCGAGCAAACGTATAGTTGTGACGACCACGGCGGACAGAGCCATCACACCGACGTCGTCTCAGACGCCGTCGCAATCTGTTCCACCCCGCGACCGTGGCGCGGGGCGCGGACGGCGGAGGGAGTGCGCCGCGGGCGGAGAGTATTTAAATCGACCGCCGCCGCGACCGAACCCAGTTCCCTCTGAGCAGCCATAGCGTAAGGATCTCTGTGCCGGCACGTTCACAGGAGCTCAGTCCGTCAGTTCACCTGATGATGGCGACGTGTATGATCGCCGAAATATTGTGCCCGTTGGACACTATAGACCGGCAGCACACCCGTGGATATTTTGATTATGAAATACGCCGGGAGAAACTCAAGAATCATATTATAGAATTGTTCATGTAATTGTAAATCTTGTGTGTGCACATCTAGCAAATATGTTTGTAAGATTTGTTTCTTAAATTTTAGTATCCTTAACCCTTTCATTGCTACAGACATGCTTGCTACAGGCCATGCCAAGTGTAGTGTCATTATGACCTGAGTAGACTACCTGCACCAGGACTCTCTCATCCATGGCCACTTCCTGCATGCTGTATTACCTGTACCATCCTTCTACATCTACATTCATACTCCGAAAGCCACCTGACGGTATGTGGCGGAGGGTACCTTGAGTACCTCTATTGGTTCTCCCTTCTATTCCAGTCTCGCATTGTTCGTGGAAAGAAGGATTGTCGGTATGCCTCTGTGTGGACTCTAATCTCTCTGATTTTATCCTCATGGTCTCTTCGCGAGATATACGTAGGAGGGAGCAATATACTGCTAGACTCCTCGGTGAAGGTATGTTCTCGAAACTTCAACAAAAGCCCGTACTGAGCCACTGAGCGTCTCTCATGCAGAGTCTTCCACTGGAATTTATCTATCATCTCCGTAACGCTTTCGCGATTACTAAATGATCCTGTAAGGAAGCGCGCTGCTCTCCGTTGGATCTTCTCTATCTCTTCTGTCAACCCCATCTGGTACAGATCCCACACTGGTGAGCAATATTCAAGCATTAGGCGAACAAATGTACTGTAACCTACTTCTTTTCTTTTCGGATTTCATTTCCTTAGGATTCTTCCAATGAATCTCAGTCTGGCATCTGCTTTACCAACAATCAACTTTATATGATCATTCCATTTTAAATCACTCCTAATGCGTACTCCCAGATAATTTATGGAATTAACTGTTTCCAGTTGCTGACCTGCTACATTGTAGCTAAATGATAAGGGATCTTCTTTCTATGTATTTGCAGCACATTACACTTCTCTACATTGAGATTCAATTGCCATTCCCTGCACCATGCGTCAATTCGCTGCAGATCCTTCTGCATTTCAGTACAATTTTCCATTGTTACAACCTCTCGATATATCACAGCATCATCCGCAAAATGCGTCAGTGAACTTCCGATGTCATCCACGAGGTCATTTATGTATACTGTGAATAGCAACGGTCCTAAGACACTCCCCTGTGGCACACCTTAAATCACTCTTACTTCGGAAGACTTCTCTCCATTGAGAATGATATGCTGCGTTCTGTTATCTGGGAACTCTTCTATCCAATCACACAATTGGTCTGATAGCCCAAATGCTCTTACTTTGTTCATTAAACAACTGTGGGGAACTGTATTGAACGCCTTGCGGAAGTCAGGAAACACAGCATCTACTTGGGAACCCGTGTCTATGGCCCTCTGAGTCTCGTGGCTGAATAGCGCGAGCTGGGTTTCACATGATCGTCCTTTTCAAAACCCATGCTGATTCCTACAGAGTAGATTTCTCGTCTCCAGAAAAGTCATTATACTCGAACATAATACATGTTCCAAAATTCTACAACTGATGGATATTAGAGATATAGGTCTATAGTTCTGCACATCTGTTCGACGTCCCTTCTTGAAAACGGGGAAGACCTGTGCCCTTTCCCAATCCTTTGGAACGCTACGCTCTTCTAGAGACCTACGGTATACCGCTGCAAGAAGGGGGGCAAGTTCCTTTGCGTACTCTGTGTAAATTCGAACTGGTATCCCATCAGGTCCAGCGGCCTTTCCTCTTTTGAGCGATTTTAATTGTTTCTCTATCCCTCTGTCATCTATTTCGATATCTACCATTTTGTCATCTGTTCGACAATCTAGAGAAGGAACTACAGTGCAGTCTTCTTCTGTGAAACAGCTTTGGAAAAAAAGACATTTAGTATTTCGGCCTTTAGTCTGTCATCCTCTGTTTCAGTACCATTTTGGTCACAGAGTGTCTGGACATTTTGTTTTGATCCACCTACCGCTTTGACATAAGACCAAAATTTCTTAGGATTTTCTGCCAAGTCAGTACATAGAACTTTACTTTCGAATTCATTGAACGCCTCTCGCATAGTGCTCCTCACACTACATTTCGCTTCGCGTAATTTTTGTTTGTCTGCAAGGCTCTGGCTATGTTTATGTTTGCTGTGAAGTTCCCTTTGCTTCCATAGCAGTTTTCTAACTCTGTTGTTGTACCACGATGGCTCTTTTCCATCTCTTACGATCTTGCTTGGCACATACTCATCCAACGCGTATTGTACGATGGTTTTGAACTTTGTCCACTGATCCTCATCACTATCTGTACTTGAGACAAAACTTTTGTGTTGAGCGATCAGGTACTCTGAAATCTGCTTTTTGTCACTTTTGTTAAACTGAAATATCTTCCTACTTTTTTTAATATTTTTATTTACGGCTGAAATCATCGATGCAGTAACCGCTTTATGAGTGCTGTTTCCCTGTTCTGCGTTAACTGTTTCAGATAGTCCGGGTCTGTTGGTCACCAGAAGGTCTAATATGTTATCGCCACGAGTCGGTTCTCTGTTTAACTGCTCAAGGTAGTTTTCAGATAAAGCACTTTAAAAAATTTCACTGGATTCGTTGACCGTGCCACCACTTATGAACGTTTGAGTCTCCCAGTCTGTATCTGGCAAATTAAAATCTGCACCCAGAACTATAACATGGTGGGGAAATCTACTCGAAATATTTTCCAAATTATCCTTCAGGTGCTCAGCCACAACAGCTACTGAGCCAGGGGGCCTATAGAGACATCCAATTACCATGTCTGAGCCTGCTTTAACCATGACCTTCACCCAAATTATTTCATATTTTTGATCTCTGTCAATTTCCTTCAATACTGTTGCACTTCTGGTGCTGTGCTGAATGTTTTCTAGGTAGTTTGCAAGCCTAACACTGTAGAATCCATGTACCCACACTCCCAGTTTGTCTGTGCTCCAAGTGCATGCTAGCACAATAATTCAAGTCACAGACTCTTCACAAGGGAAATGAATTGCTTGCGGGTAAACACTTCTGATGCATCTGAATACATTCCAAGTACATAAATAAAGTTATTTGTTCTCTAGAAAACTTCAAGGCTGGAAATCAATGTTTCCAATTATGAAATCTTTCCTTTATGTCAAAAAAATTTGATCAAGTTGTAGAGAAATGGATCTGTAGACCTTTTTATTAACTGATGCTGTGTATTTACTTTGTGCATGGAATAGATATTGCTGCATATAAAAAGATCGGTCTGTCTGTTGCCAGCACACTATTTCATCTGGAGAGACACTTCAAGCTCGAAACCTTTTAGCTTTTGAATTCTTTCTGCAATGTGCAGTATTCATTTTCAGTCTTTTTATATGCCCGTTGACAACTTTCCCGGACAAAAATCGTGACACCTGAATATTGTAGTCTATATTATGTAACATGTCTGTGTGTGTGTGGCTGCCGGAAGTTTCATTGTTGTGTCTATTAGTTATTGTCCAGTGCTGTGTTGAATAGAACGTTGTGTCGCTCAGTTTGCGAATTTCGAGATGGAGTAACACATCTGCGTTAAATTTTGCATTAAACTCGAGAAAACTACAGAAACACACCAAATAATGCAGGAAGCCTACAGTGATGAGTGCTTAAACTGTACTCAGTGCTACAAATATGATTCACACGGTTTAAAAATGGCTAGGCAGAAGTTAAAAATTACCCTCGTTCAGGATGCCAGATACGTAGAATTTTTGTTATGCTGGTGCAATGGGTGCTGTGTAATTACATCGTGAACAATATAGATGTAGCAACATCTGAAACAGAAAGTGTGTTTCTTGCCAGCATGCTTCATCATTTGGAGGGACGCTCCAAAGTGATGAAACTTAATTGTTTGAATACTTTTCTAAATAGTCAGTATGTATTCCCAGTCCTTATGTGTTCATACGAGTATCATAGCCAGAAAATCAGAGTAAGTGAATATAATTGTTCGACACAGTGGAATAATTTCATCACATTGTAAAATGACGAATAAGCATAGGTTTTGTTTAACTGGCAGAATGAATTCTTCTTATATATGTTGTGTATAGAATAGATATTGTAGCATTTGAAACACCACATCTGTTTGTCGCCAGCATATTCGATCTTCTGGAGCATCATTTCGGACTCAGAAAGTTAAAATATTTAAATACTTGTTTAAATACACAGTATCTATTTTCAATAATGATTTATATTCCTAGGTACATTTCACAGTAAAAAAATCATAATATTCAAATTTAATATTATATGTTCAGTGGTAATAATTGTAGTGCATTGTAAGTAGATGTATATTTGAGTTTTTTTCCCAGCAGAGTGTATGCTGTGAAAGTACATTTTGTACAGAATATATATTTTAGCATTGGAAACACCACGTCTGTTCACTTGCCAGCAACCAGCAAACTACTTCATCTGTAGGAACTGTTAAAATACTTTTCGTGCTCATTGTATTTCATCCTTTTTTGGACAGTCACTGAGACAGTTAAAATAGCTTTTCATATTGTCTTTTTCTACATTTTTGTATTTTTTAAATAATTTATTGAGAAATGTCAAATATGAGATCTGTTCAAAAAATTCCAGAACAGTTGTAATTTCACACCAATGGTGTGTTGGAGCAAAACGCAGTTGGCATCCCTGCACACATCTGTGTTTAATGCGTTACTCCTGGAAGTTCATCATGTGTCTGTTAGTTATTGTTCAGTGCTGTATTGAACAGAATGTTGTCGCACAGTTTGTGAATTCCGAGGTGGTAGGTTTAGAGGAGCAACGGGTCTGTATTAAATTCTGCGTGAAACTCGAGAAAAGTTCACAGACACACACCAAATGATGCAGGAAGCCTTCATTGATCAGTGCTTAAACCATACTCTGTGCTATGAATGATTCTCATGGTTTAAAAATGGCCAGACAGAAGTTAAAGATGTCCCTTGTTCAGGACACCATTAGATGTCTATTGACAATTAGTCCAGTGAAACTGTCAGAAAAAAAGCCTGTACCTTGCAAAAGGTGGGGTAGAAGATTTTATTTTTTTAACTCGTTCATATTGTTGGAAAGGTTAGAAAACCAAGTTTTGCCAACAAAATTTCTCTTGGGAAAACTTTCTGCATTTAAAAAACTTCAAAAATTTCGGACTTTTTTCAGTTTTTTCAAAATATCTCGGTTTCATTTGCTCCTATCGCTTTGATGTCTATTTTCTTTTTTAAAGAGCACAAAATTCTCTGCAAATTTGATTCTTACCATTTTTTCTGCTCCCAGTATCTAAGGCACTATAGCGTGTCAAAAAATCGAAATTTTTCAAATTTCGAGCAAAGAGTAGTTGGTGACAATTTCCGTGATGTAAAGTTCCATAGAAAAGATAAAGTTGTGACTCTCCTTTCTGCGTTCAGTTCTGTAAAAGGTGGGAGCACTAAAATTACTCCTGTTGATCCTTTAACACTTTTGGTCCTGAGCCATTCCGCGCGGGTGTCTACCATAAAGACTGGCTGATTTTAACGTATTTTAAACTACTACAACTCATGAAAGGTTTCAGTTATAGCAATAAAATTACTCTTATTGAAAAACCTAGACTTTCTTGTTTAAAACCATATATAATACCTTTCTCTTGGATTAATACATACTTTTGACAAGCGTTATTATTATAACATTGTTTTTGAAAAAAGGAAAAATTGGTCAAAGTTATATTCACTGTATTTTCTAGAAGGAAATTTTTTTTTATTTTACACAAAAATTGTAATTATGATGGATACAGTATGTCTTATCTACAGTAACCTCCTGTAACTATTTTAGGATGCAATTTTGGTCTTTGTGTGGTAAATTTTGAAGCACGGCATTTTGCACAATGCCACTTTACATTCACTACACTGGTAGCTTGTGTCTTTTCGCCACACTTTGCCAGAAACTTCCTTATTTCCATAAGTGTAACTCCTTTCCACTTTGATAATGAGCAGGTTGGTGAAAGGGAATTTGTACTTCGCAATTTCCTGATGCATTGTTGAGCATACAGTTTAGTTTGTTCCTTTATGTGTTTCATCAAACTGTCTGTCAGGAAATATGAAAAAAATTCTAAAGGTGCACTGTTCTGGTCTAAACTGACAACATTGCATATTCCAAATTGTCCTGAGAATAGATCAATATCTGGTGCACGATCAGTAGTCGTCCAACCTTCCTCAGAATCGGTGCGGCGCGCACGTCTCGCCTTCCCCCTTGCCGTTAGTCTCACTCGTTCTTCAGGCATAATATCGACGGGATTACTTGCTGTTGAAGTGCTTGGACTCCTGCTCTCCTCTTCTGAGTCATATCAGAAGAGTAATATTTGCAAATAAAATCATAATTAAGTACTGAGAGTTTTTTCAGTGAAAATCTGAGCAAAAATTATAGATGTTTTGTTGTCAGAATTCTTTACCTGAACTGCCAGAAACTTCTTCTTGAACATAGTCCACATCATCATCAGAGTCATCTACAATATCTTCCTCTGACAAATCAATGTCAATTTCTTCTAAATCACGATATAACTCGCGAGCAATTTCTTCGTCTGTCAAGCCACGCTTTGCCATGTCGACGCTACTGAGACCGCGCGGGAAAAAATCGCTGCTGACAAAAGCCGACAAATAAAAAGGGAAGCACACCCACAGCATACCCGCACTATCTAGTGACCAATACTCGAACTTCAGTCCATGCAGCTCCTCCCAGACAAGCGGAGCCTTAAGAACACACAAAGGAAGGAAGGGGAAGAACGAGAACACACGCCCGTAAAATTACGGGCGCCGGACTTTCGAGCAGGTCGCGCATGCCCGTATTTTTACAGGCGTCGGTGCGTAAGTGTTAACTCTTTTCCAAAGGATTTGTTTAATGAAACAAAGTGAAGAAGAGTTAAAAGCCTTTCTGAAATATGAACTTGCTCCTTATCCAATGACCATATTCTCAGAAAAAGGCATGCGAAAAGGAACGAAATCTTCATTCTACAATGCCTTCGTTCCAGTGGAAGATGTGAAGTCAGGTGGACCGGGTAAATTTTTTACATTGATGGAGGGTACCTTATCCATAAAGTGACTTGGACTCAAAATGTTTGCTTCAAGTCAATAGCCCAAAGCTATGTTTCTTACCTGCAACGTCATTTTGGATCTCAATTTGCTATTGTATTTGATGGGTATCCATGTGAGGGAGACAAATGTAGCACAAAGAGTGCTGAGAGGATTCGTAGGTCCAAACAACATTCTTCGGTTGATGTTGTGGTTGAATCAGAGATGGTGAACCAAGTCCCTCAGGACAAGTTCTTGTACAACGAACGAAACAAGATGTGTTTGATCACACTTCTTAAAATGGAATTTTTGGAGTGTAGCATTGAAGTGCACCAGGCACAAGAAGACGCTGACATTATAATTGTAACATGTGCCATTTCAAGAACCAAAGATTTTGGAAGTGTTGTCATTGTAGGAGATGATATTGACCTGCTTGTACTCATGACCGGTTTGAGGCAAGGCATTGAAAACTTATTTTTCTTAAAGCCAGGAAGAGGAAATGGCAGAAGACAAGTGGTTTTCCACTGCATCTTACAAGTTTGACAGTGAATATATTCTGTTCACTCACACCTTTAGTGGATGTGATACAACATCTGCTTTTTTTGGTCAAGGAAAAATTAAGTGCTGCAATATTGTTGCGAAAAATGAACACCTAACCTTAGTGCTTTGCACGTTCAATAAACCACATGCTACCCATGAAGAAATAATAACTGCAGGAGAACAGGTTCTATCGCATTGTATAGTGGAGGTGTCAGCAGTTCCCACACACTAGACCATTTGCGGTACCAGCTATTCGCCAAGTCTGCCACAAAAAGCAAACTGAATCTTGCATGGTTGCCACCTACGCAAGATGCTGCACAACATCATTCGTTGCGGACTTACCAACAAGTCCAAAGTTAGATGGGAAACTGGGAACCTCCTGAGAAATGGGGCTGGAATCACAGTGACCACGGTCCAATACCCGTTATAATGAGCCAAGATCCAGCACCTGAAGCACTTCTTCACATTGTTTCATGCTCATGCAAGCTGAACTGTGGCGGAGCGTGTTCCTGCAGAAAAGTGGGCTTGAAATGTTCTTCAATTTGCAAGAAATGTATTGGGGTCAACTGTGAAAACGTGCCAAAATTTTTATATGTAGACAGTGAAGAAGATGTTATGGAGGATGTTGAGGAAACCGCTGACAAAACCAACGAACTTGCTGAGGATGACTCACTGATTAAAGAAGAGGTCAATCTGGTATCAACTCTATGTACAGACCCTGAATCCGTAACTCAAGGTATTTCTGGTGACACTGAGGAACCTGGCCCATCAAAACGTTGGAAGTGATGCTCATATCTGTCTCAATCTGTCTCAAGTGCAACATTACAAGCATTACACACCCAGAACTGTCAATATTTTTTAGTAACTGACAATGCATTTTAATTGTAATAAAGCTACTTATTTTTAATGTCATCTGTGTGACTTTTATACACAAGAATAATTACCTACCTAATTAGGGTGCCTATTGCAGCTGATAATAGTTCAGTTTCCTGAGACAATTAATTGTGTGTGTGTGTGTGTGTGTGTGTGTGTGTGTGTCTTAATGATGTATTTTTATATTTATAGTTTTACAAATACCAGGGCTGAGGTGGCCCATAGTGAACTTCAGGTAGTGATGTAAGAATCACAATAGTTGGATGCCCAGCAATCCTCGTGTTGCATACAGAGAAATTGAATACCTGAAAGTGAGGTGGTAAATTCCAACTTATAACATGATGTGTAATGTATTTATACTACACAAACAGAAACTGAAAAAATAGTGTTCAAAAATAAGGTATCGTGCCACTATGCTCAAAATTTGAAAAATTGGTATTTTTTGAGGCACTGTAGCGCCTTAGATATTGGGAGTAGAAAAAAATGGGGAGAATCAAATTTGTAGAGAATTTTGTGCTCTTTAAAATAGGACATACCGTATTTACCCGAATCTAAGCCGCACTCGAATCTAAGCCGCACCTGAAAAATGAGACTCGAAACAAAGGAAAAAAAGATTTCCCGAATCTAAGCCGCACCTGAAATTTGAGACTCGAAATTCAAGGGGAGAGAAAAGTTTTAGGCCGCACCTCCAAATCGAAACAAAGTTGGTCCATTGTAATATGAGACACAATTTAGGTTGAATGAATGACGATACAGCTACAGTAGTTTGGTTCGAGTCGTAAGCTTTACCAGGTAGCCATTGCTATGCCGTCAGGCGCTCCGTCCGTATTTATACGGGTACCCTTCCTTTTTCACGTGCTTCGTCTGGTTTGAATCGATTGCTTATTTTGTTTGATCTGATAAGTGCCGTTTTCTCTGTTATGTGTGTTTACGTCACTCTAAGCTGAAAATACGTCACTGTACTGTGTCATGCATTGTTTGTCGCATTCTAATAGTGCGTGTTTACGGCCTGTCGCCGTTCGCGGCATGGCTTGCTTTTGTGCGCGCTACCGCCGCTTACAACTAAAAAGAGGCGAATCGTCTCATTAGCGAAGCAATGTCAAGAGACTGCTATTTGTTGTTACTTACACTGCTGCTTTCTTTGAGAATGATCAACAAGAACCAAATAATAGGCTGCGTATGATAGAACATGTTCTGAACGAGAGTTAGGCGAAAATTTTTCTCCATTTGAAAATCTTTGCGGCCGCTTCTTTAGTACATCAAATTCTGCACAGAAATTAGAGTCATCTTAGATTTAAAAATCTAGTCAGTTGGCGTGGTTCATTTCTGACTGTATCACTATTAGGCTAAGAATAATACGAATATAAACATGACACGATAAGTGTATTCTTCCGCGTTTGCTGTTGTCTCACTCTAGTTTCGTAGTTTATTAGGCAGACAGGATTTAAATGAGATAGCAACAAACACGGAAGAACACATGGCAAAATGTTTATATTCGTATTATTCTTATTGTGAATGGTGAAGAGAATACTGCTTGTGATTCACATTTCATCAGGTTACTATTAGCAACCATCTCTTCTCACTGGTAGGAAAAAATTCAGAACGTAGAGTTGGCCATATTGAAAAACATCCCAAACAGTCTTGCCAGTCGGATTTTCGTAGTACATTGAAATTCTAATACATTCGAAGATGAACAATACGGAATTTGTATTTACTTCGTTGGATAATGTATGAAAATGCAGTGGTCGAAACTCGGGGCGGAGAAAAAAAAGCTCATCTTCCACCTTTTTTTTAAATTTATTTACTGACGCAGAGGTTTTGGCGCCAGTATTTATCTTTGTGCCTACAAAGCATGTCTGTGTAGCGCTACATATATTCGACGGCAGAAGTTAGTTGTGGCGGCACCTACCAACATATTTCAGAACTTCGGCTTGCTTTGCACTCGATTCTAAGCTGCAGGCGGTTTTTTGGATTACAAAAACCGGAAAAAAAGTGCGGCTTAGATTCGAGTAAATACGGTAGATGTTAAAGCGATAGGAGCGACTGAAACTGAGATATTTAAAAAAAACTGAAAAAAGTCCGGAATTTTCGAAGTTTTTTGACTGCAGAAAGTTTTCCCAAGCGAAATTTTGTTGGCAAAACTTGGTTTTCTAATCTTTCCAACCATATGAACGAGTTGAGAAAATAAACTCTTCTACCTCACCTTTTGCAAGGTGTATCTGCTATTTGACTGGACTAAATGCTCGTATCAAGAATGTCAATGAAGTTGTGCTTGTCAAGGTCTGTTCAAAAAATTCCAGAACATTCACAATTTCACACCAATGTCATGTTGGATCATGTCATGAAATCCTGACACAGCATCTTGTAATGCATCTCATTGCCACCACGTTTGTCCCACTGCTCATTAGTCAAGACCAGAAAGACATTTGTCTTGCGGTATGTGAAGAGGTTGTGGATCACGCAAACGAGAATGAGATGCACCTTAAGAGAATCATAATTGTTGATGAGAAGTGAGGCTACAGTTATGATATTGATGCAAAGGATACAGTCTTCATTATGGGTCGAGAGAGATAGTTTCTCTAAGAACAAAAACAGCTGATCAGGACAAGTCAAACGTCAAAATCATGCTGATGATTTTCTTGGACTTCGAAGGATTAGTTTATCATAAATTCGTACCACAGGGAGAAACTTAATCGATGGTACTATCAGGACATTTACAAAATTCATCTTTTGATTTGGGTTATATTACTAAGTAAGTTGTACACTAATGAGTAGACAAAGTAAAAATACTATGTTGAAGACACAGTTCTTCTGGTGGTATAAATTACAGAATATTTTGCTGGGGCAATTGCTGGTGGTGTCATTGGGCATTGCACTGACTGTATGATACTCAGTTATTATTTTATTTCATTTATATAATACTATGGGACTATGCAAGTCAAAGGTACTTGGAACTATTTGGTACATAGTTTGCAGAATGCTGCTTTGAAAATTTATAAACAAAGAATTAAGGAATTAATGAGCCACAGAAAAATAGAGACTACAAATAAATGACATATTGCTGGGAAAAGTTTTCAACTATTATGAGAAACTGTGCAGAGTAGAAGTGGTGTGTCACAAGGAAACCTTTTAACTTGGATTTGAATACTTGAGGTTTGTATTGTTGTCAATAAATCTCATGATGGAGTATACGTACAGTGACAGTAGAATTAGAATTCCAGGACTCTGTAACAACAGCCTGTATAAAGTTCATGAACCGATGCTGCTGGTCAGCCTGACCATCTGTTGCCTCAAAATATAGTACCACATACGATAATGGAGTGAAAGTAAACAGGCTTTTGCAGCTCGGTGTCAATGACAGCTGAGATATTATGGTGAAAAGTCCACAGCTCATGGTCTAGTGGCTAGCGTTGCTGCCTCTGGATCACGGTGTCCCGGGTTCAATTCCCAGCCGGATTGGGGGTTTTCTCTGCCTGGCAACTGGGTGTTTGAGTTGTCCTCATTATTTCATCCTCATCATCATCATTCGTGACAGTAGCTAAGATTGGACTGTGTAAAATTGGGGCTCTGTACGAGTGCTGATGACTGCGCAGTTGAGTGCCCCACAAACTGAATATCACCACCACCACCATCACCTTTTGGTGAAAATAGCAGCATTCAGTTTCAGCACAAGATCATGAACATAATACTTCAAAGAAAGCGTATCATGTACCCACAGTCATAGGAATTTAAAATTGTCAATTTAAATGATTATTTGACCACCTTCAGCAAAAAAAAAGAAAAGAAAAGAAAAAAAAAATATTTTTACAAGAGTTCCATTTCAGTTACAGTTAAGTATTAACCTAATCTCAGAAAGGAACTTACTGATCTTACTGACTACACATTAGCTACATCATTTATATTACATTCCATGTCTTTCATGGTAACACTCTTTGTCAGCTGCAAAGAGAAGAATTTTTTTCACTGATGTATCTGCAGTTTGTTTCCTATCACTGCACCATCATAATGATTGGGTTCTGAAACACTGCTACAAAATGAGTTAGTAAAATGTACAGCGAAACTTATCGCAATACACACAAACCATAACACCCAGGTCAGGTTAAACACCAAAATGTATCAGTCTTAGCTGAGATTAAGTCCTGTACACAGTATAGTCACTTCCAAGAAATAGACTGTCAGGAGCCAAGTCAGTTACCAAAGTCACTTACAACGTAGTAACATCGACTGTAGTTCGTAGCCACTCCTCAGTAGACCCTCCTCTCCATCACTCTGAAGCTGAAAGTTCACAAAAGAATGGGATGGTGGTGTTCAAAAATGTACACAACACCAATAGTTGAGTTGATACTAAAACACACTTTACTTCTTACATAATCCAACTATTAACTATGATGAAAAGTTTTTACACTACAAAACATAGTTAGCATAAGTTCACAGGCCAGCACTCAAAATAGTAGTGGCAAGTAATTTGTTCTATTGTGGCACAAGATTGCCACTTCACTTTTATCCAAAAATAAGGCAGTTCAACTTCAGCACAGTTTCCAGCAATTTGTTAAATTTCATAACATCAGTTACTGATTACGACAGTAATTCTCTCTGCTTAAAATTACGTTTCACACTCTTGGTAATTATAACAAGTTCAGTTCAAACCTTCTTTAATTAAGTTGCAGGAATCAGTCATAAGTAACTGAACATTAAAGTTCTTGAGTTTCGCAGTGAACAGCTTGTGCATTCTCACTTGAAGAATACATACAGTGGAAACATAAGTCAATATAGTAAACAATAGTGCATCTGACACGGATGTTAACTATTTGCTTTCAAACTGCAAAGTAAACTAATATGTTTTCCACCATGCTTCATTTATAAGTTTACAGTAATTAAAATCAAAATTATCCATTTTTGTTTGTTTGATTTTTCACAAATTACAGCTAAAGTTCTACCTTTCTGAGTACCGTATTTATTCGAATCTAAGCCGCACATTTTTTCCGGTTTTTGTAATCCAAAAAACTGCCTGCGGCTTGGACTCGAGTGCAAAGTAAGTGCAAGTTCTGAAAAATGTTGGTAGGTGCCGCCACAACTAACTTCTGCCGTCGAATATATGTAGCGCTACACCGGCATGCTTTGCAGGCACAAAGATAAATACTGGCGCCAAAACCTCTGCGTCAGTAAATAAATTAAAAAAAAAAAGGTGGAAGAGGAGCTTTTTTTCTCAGCCCCGAGTTTCGACCACTGCATTTTCATACATTATCCAACGAAGTAAATAAAAATTCCGTATTGTTCATCTTCCAATGTAGCAGAATTTCAATGTACTACGAAAATCCGACTGGCAAGACTGTTTGGGATGTTTGTCAATACAGCCTACGCTATGTTCTGAATTTTTTCCTACCTGTGACAAGAGATGGTTGCTAATAAGAACTTCTATGAATTGTGAATCACATGCAGTATTCTCTTCACCATAAGAATAATACGAATATAAACATTTTGCCATGTATTTTTTCGTGTTTGCTGCTAACTCATTTAAATCCTGTCTGCATAATAAAATACGAAACTAGAGTGAGACAACAGCAAATGCGGAAGAATACACATATCGTGTCATGTTTATATTCGTATTATTCTTATGCCTAATAGTGATACAGTCAGAAATCAAGTACGGCAATTGACTAGATTTTTAAATCTAAGATGACTCTAATTTCTGTGCAGAGTTTAATGTACTAAAGAGGCGTCTGCAAAGATTTTCAAACGGAGAAAAATTTTCGCTAAACTCTCGTTCAGAACATCTTCTTATACGCAGTCTATTATTTGGTTTTTGTTGATCAGTATCAAAGAAAGTAGCAGTGTAAGTAACAACAAATAGCAGTCTCTTGCCATTGTTTCGCTAATGAAGACGATTCCTCTCTCTTTTTTTTTTATTTTTAAATTGTAAGAGGCGGTAGCGCGCACAAAAGCAAGCCATGCCGCGAGCGGCGACAGGCTGTAAGCACGCACTATCAGAATGCGACAAACAATGCACGACACAGTACACTAATGCATTTTCAGCTTAGAGTGACGTAAACACCTATAACAAAGAAAACGGCACTTATGAGATCAAAGATAAATAAGCAATCGATTCAAATCAGACAAAGCACGTGAAAAAGGAAGGGTACCCGTATAAATACGGACGGAGCACCTGACGTATAGCAATGGCTACCTGGTAAAGCTTAAGTGCTAAGCTTACGACTCGAACCAAACTACTGTAGCTGTATCGTCATTCATTCGACCTAAATTGTGTCTCATATTAAAGAGGACCAACTTTGTTTCGATTTGAAGGCGCGGCCTAAAACTTTTCCCTCCCCTTGAATTTCGAGTCTCAAATTTCAGGTGCGGCTTAGATTCGGGAAATTTTTTTTTCCTGGACTTCGAGTCACATTTTTCAGGTGCGGCTTAGATTCAAGTGCGGCTTAGATTCGAGTAAATACGGTATTTGGATAGTGGATGGAAATTCATTTAAACATGAACTTCTTGAAACAGTAATAGCTTACATGGATTTACATTGGTTAGTTTGTGTAAATATGAGTGTCTACGTCAGTAAACAATGTTTTACATAAAGATGTTAATTCTATATTTTTGTAGGTGGTAGTATAGATCAAAACAAGAAAAAATGATCTAGTAAATATGGGCACTAAAATGCACACCTTAGGAATATTAGCACTTCTTCAATAGAAGAGATTTGTGTCACAATATCAAAGATGAAGTAGTGCTTATAGTTATTAAGGTACCATATTTACTCGAATCTAAGCCACACTTTTTTCCGGTTTTCGTAATCCAAAAAACCGCTTGCAGCTTAGAATCGAGTGCAAATTAAGCGGAAGTTCTGAAAAATGTTGGTAGGTGCCACCACAACTAACTTCTGCTGTCGAAGATATGTAGCGCTACACAGGCATGCTTTGCAGGCACAAAGATAAATACTGGCGCCAAAACCTCTGCGTCAGTAAATAAATTCTTTTTTAAAAAAAGGTGGAAGACGAGCTTTTTTCTCCGCCCCGAGTTTTCATACATTATTCAACGAAGTAAATACAAATTCCGTATTTCTTCAAATGTAGCAGAATTTCAATGTACTACGAAGATCCAACTGGCAAGACTGGGATGTTTGTCAATATAGCCAACTCTACGTTCTGAATTTTTTTCCTACCTGTGAGAAGACGCGGTTGTTAATAGGAACTTTTATGAATTGTGAATCACATGTGGTATTCTCTTCAACATAAGAATAATACGAATATAAACATTTTGCCATGCATTCTTTCGTGTTTGCTGCTATCTCATTTAAATCCTGTCTGCCTAATAAACTACGAAACTAGAGTGAGACAACAGCAAATGCGGAACAATATACATATCATGTCATGTTTATATTCGTATTATTCTTATGCCTAATAGTGATACAGTCAGAAACGAAGCACGGCAATTGACTAGATTTTTAAATCTAAGATGACTCTAATTTCGGTGCAGAATGTAATGTAGGCGTCTGCAAAGATTTTCAAACGGAGAAAAATTTTCGCCAAACTTTCGTTCAGAACATCTTCTATCATATGCTGTCTATTATTTGGCTCTTGTTGATCATTATCAAAGAAAGTAGCAGTGTAAGTAACAACAAATAGCAGTCTCTTGCCATTGTTTCGCTAATGAGACAACTCCTCTTTTATTTTCTTAATTTTAAGTGCGAGTGGCAACAGGTCGTAAACACTCATTATCAGAATGCGACAAACAATGCGTGACACAGTGCAATAATGCATTTTCAGCTTAGAGTGGCGTAAACACCTATAACAAAGATTCGGCACTTATCAGATCAAAGAAAAATAAGCAGTCAATTCAAACCAGACAAAGCATGTGAAAAAGGAAGGGTACCCATATAAACACAGACGGAGCGCCTGACGCATAGCAATGGCTACCTGGTAAAGTGGAACTGCTAAGCTTGAGACTTGAACCAAACTACTATAGCTGTATCGTAATTTATTCGACCTAAATTGTGTCTCATATTACAATAGACCAACTTTGTTTCGATTTGGAGGTGCGGCCTTAAACTTTTCTCTCCCATTGAATTTCGAGTCTCAAATTTCAGGTGCGGCTTAGATTCGGGAAAATTTTTTTCCTTGATTTCGAGTCTCATTTTTCAGGTGCGGCTGAGATTTGAGTAAATACGGTATGCATTTTAAAACCTGCGCTTACCAGTTTTCTTTGCTTCAAGTAATCATTCTTGTCATATCCCTTAATACGACTTCGTCATGTAGACAAAAGACTATTGAACCACCAGTGTTGACTTTGTCCTATGGGTAGGGACTGGAAAATGTAGCATATATTTTTGGCAAAATTCGCATCTATTTTTTGTAAAACAGGTCTATTTTTGTCGAAATTTACGTCTTTTTTATTTAAAAAGGTTGTTATGCTATGTAAGTGAAGGCAAACAAAGCCGTAGTTCTTTGAAACTGACAATTAAAAAAATTGCTAATAGGGAACTTCTTGACTGGAATGTTTGATTTCAGTAAAACATCAACACCATTTTCTACCGAAATGGCCTTTTTTTCATTCACCTGTATTTACCCATTCAAAACTGGTTGTTCTTTTGGAAAGCAGCAGCATTTTCCCTCATGTGAACTGAATGTGTCTCCAATTTAAGGTGTTTCTGGGCACAAATTCTGCAGACTATTAATTTTGACATTTCATGGAGATTTCTAGCTCTGTAACCCATGTGTGACAATGCTACAGGTAGAACTGACAAGACAGCATAGAAGTAGAACCAAACGTGCGGTTTCTCTATTTTAACATTAGGGGAAGAATTATGGCGCAGTCAAAAAACGTTACTGGTTTCCTTTTCCAATCACTATAGTGCAGAGTGAGAACTACGGGTTGTGGTGGCAGATGGTCACAAACATAAACATGTGAGAATTTTGACCACCAGAGGGGATAGGAAAGCTGGGGCGAAACAAACCTCTCCCTTTCTCAGGCACCCACCTGCAGCAGAACTGACACATTGTCAGAGTCAGAGAGATTTGCGATCTCTTCTGATCACCAGATGATGTACAATACCAGTAACTGAAAATTGGTTAAATTTTTTATATTTATGCACAAAAATTAAAGCCATTTCAAACTCTAATCTCTGATAAAATACTTCAATCTGGATACAGTTCACTATCAAATTGTGACTATTCAGTAATTTTGCATTTTTGCATTTTCATGCAGAATTCACATGTATTTTGCATTTATCGTAAAATGTGAATTTTTCTGTTCCCTACCTAAGGTCCATGTCTTTTGAATAATTCTGTATATGAAGAAAAGCAATAGACGCAGAACAGAACTGTGTGGCACCTCCAACTTTAAATGGCCCCAGTCAGATTCAAACCTCTTTGCTGTTGACACTATAGGACATCCTTCTGCGTTCTGCTTTCCAGATATGAAGTAAACCATTGTTGATTTTTTTCCTAACCCCATAATGTTCAAACTCATGCAAAAGTGTTCCATGGCCTACAGAGATTTTGAATGTTCATTGTTGCCAATTAAGAAAACTATGTTCTGTGATTCAAAAGCAATTGTGTTGTAGTTCACAATGGGAAGTATGTCCACCTGACAGAAATATGTATTGCAAGAATAAGAATAACAATCTGTGGCAGAACAGAGCTCTTCCAGTCTGTCATTTGAACAAAATGTAGTCATGAAGTTATTCTCAGATGGAACGTCTTGCAGGCATCACAAACAGTCAGACTGTGGAATATCGGAGATCCGGACATACAATGCTGTTCAAACAAGCACTTATAACAATAATTACTCTGGGCAGTTATTTCCTGTGGAAGATATAGATCCATGCCATCGTCATCAAGATGAATGCCAGTTGTCAAGTGAGATGGTCAATTAAAATGTGAAGCTGTTGTCGACTGCAAAAAGTTAGTCAAACTCACAAAAAAAAGCTACATGAGGGTGATGATTGTAATCATTGTAGGTGCTCAATAAGAAGTTGGATCGCTAATTGTCATTAACAACCATAAGTCAACCGAAAGGTTTTGCCACATCCAAACCAGGCACGAATGGCAGATCAGTGACATCGACAGAGAATTGTGCTACACTACCACTAAATGCATGCAGGGAAGGAAACTACTATTGAACTACCAATAGGATCCACCCTGACGGAGGAACAGTTTCGGTGAGGGATAGCCATTCTCTGCCTGTTTTCAAATACTGCCAAATCCAGAGTGCGTTCAAATAGTGTCTCGCGGGCTGAACAACAGATAATCCAGGAGGAAGTTGACAAGATACTGGAAGATATCATTTGAACCTTCATGGAGTCCTTGGTCCTCCCCTGTGGTTTTTGTGAAGGAGATCAGCAGCACACTGTATTTGTATCAACTACTGATGATGAACAAAATAACAAAGGAGGATGTCTATCCATTGCAATAACTTGATATCTTAGATTGGAAAGGAGTGATGATGTATTTCTCAACTAAGGACATGCAGACTGGCTACTGAAAAAATCGAGGTTCATGAGGCTGATAAGAAAAGACTGCCGACATAACTATTGACGGCCAACAAGAGTTCAAAGTTATACGATTTGGACTACGTAACAAACCAGACAAGTTTGAAAATGATAGATGACGTGCTTTGGCACGTTAAATGGATGATGTATACTTTGGTAAGAACCGAGCGAGGTGGCGCAGTGGTTAGCACACTGGACTCGCATTCGGGAGGTCGACGGTTCAATCCCGTCTCCGGCCATCCTGATTTAGGTTTTCCGTGATTTCCCTAAATCATTTCAGGCAAATGCCGGGATGGTTCCTTTGGAAGGGCACGGCCGATTTCCTTCCCAATTCTTCCCTAACCCGAGCTTGCGCTCCGTCTCTAATGACCTCATTGTCGACGGGACGTTAAACACTAACCACCACCACTTTGGTAAGATGGCTGCCACTTGTTAACTGGAAATTAATTCTCATGAAATAATTGTCTGTGAATTGTGGAATGTGATTATTGCTAGTCTGATAGAGGATGAAAACATGTACTTTATGCAATTGATATTTGTGCTTTATTACATAAGAATCATTGAGCAGCAGCTGCAGGAGCAGAGATTTATAATCAGACTTCATACATTGCATTGCTGATATGGGGGGAGGGGCTACAGCAGAGGAGAAAGTATTTTCACTGATAACAATAGTAGCATATGTGTTGTTTGAACAGTGAAATAATTTGTCATAAAATTGAATATGATTCAGCTGGAGGAAAATGATCAGTCAATAACAAGCATATTCAAGGTTATGACAAAAGACAAACTTTGGATTTGACACAACAGATGGCGCTACTTGTGATTCTCAGCATCAATAATAATGACAGGGTCTGTGTCCACATGATAGAAAAAGATACATGTAGATCAGGAATAGTTACCACCATCAGAAAAAAAAACTTCCATGGAACTTAAAAATACAAATCCACAGATAACGGTCAATGTGCAGTGTATTTAGAAAGCAAAAAAGCTGATGCAGGAAAGATACATGCTACGGTGTTAAATCATTACATAATAATCAATGAGGTGTATAAAAACAGACCTCAGTCAAACATAAACTTAATGTAAATCGTGTTTGTAACGTAAAACAGATTAAATATTAAAGTGCTTAAAATAGGTACATATTGTCAGCTACCATTCATTTACACTAGTTATTTAAGAGGAAATTACATCTAATCCCGATAGATAATTATCAAACAGTATGTGTACTTGCAGGCATGTTGACCCAAATAATAATAATAATAATAATAATACAACAGACACATACAAGATGATACCACAAATGCCTGAAGTGATAATTTTGCAACATGAAATCACCCAAGCAATTAATTCTACTCACAGTTGGAAAGCCCCCTGGAAAAGATAAAATAGCAAATTTCTGGCTTAAGAAGTTCACCTCAACACATTCACATCTAACTAAATTATTTAACAGTTACATTGCAGACCCATACACATTCCCTGACACACTTACACATGGAATAACTTATCTGAAACCTAAAGATCAAGCAGACACAGCAAACCCAGCTAAGTATCGCCCCATAACATGCCTACCAACAATATACAAAATATTAACTTCAGTCATTACACAGAAATTAATGACAAATACAACACAGAACAAAATTATAAATGAAGAACAAAACGGCTGTTGTAAAGGAGCACGAGGATGTAAAGAGCAACTGATAATAGATGCAGAGGTGACATATCAAGCTAAAACTAAACAAAGGTCGCTACACTACGCATACATTGATTACCAAAAAGCTTTTGATAGTGTACCCCACTCATGGTTACTACAAATATTGGAAATTACAAAGTAGATCCTAAATTGATACAGTTCCTAAACATAGTAATGAAAAACTGGAAAACGACACTTAATATCCAAACAAATTCTAATAATATCACATCACAGCCAATACAGATTAAGTGTGGAATATACCAAGGAAACTCATTAAGTCCTTTCTGGTCCTGCCTTTCTCTGAACCCACTATCCAACATGCTAAATAATACAAATAATGGATACAATATTACTGGAACATACCCACACAAAATCACACATTTGCTATACATGGATGATCTAAAACTACTGGCAGCAACAAATCAGCAACTCAACCAATTACTAAAGATAACAGAAGTATTCAGCAATGATATAAATATGGCTTTTAGAACAGACAAATGTAAGAAAAATAGCATAGTCAAGGGAAAACACACTAAACAAGAAGATTATGTATTGGATAACCACAGTGACTGCATAGAAGCGATGGAAAAAAACAGATGCCTATAAATATCTAGGATACAGACAAAAAATAGGAATAGATAATACAAATATTAAAGAAGAACTAAAAGAAAAATATAGATAAAGACTAACAAAAATACTGAAAACAGAATTGACAGCAAGAAACAAGACAAAAGCTATAAATACTTATGCTATACCAATATTGACCTACTCATTTGGAGTAGTGAAATGGAGTAACACAGATCTAGAAGCACTCAGTACACTTACACGATCACAATGCCAGAAATATAGAATACATCACATACATTCAGCAACAGAAAAATTCACATTAAGCAGAAAGGAAGGAGGAAGGGGATTTATTGACATAGAAAACCTACATTATGGACAGGTAGACAATTTAAGAAAATTCTTTCTAGAACAAGCAGAAACTAGCAAAATACACAAAGCAATCACTCATATAAATACATCGGCTACACCACTGCAATTTCATAACCACTTCTACAACCCTCTAGATCACATAACAACAGATATGAAGAAAGTAAATTGGAAAAAGAAAACACTACATGGCAAGCACCCGTATCATCTAACACAGCCATACATCGATCAAGACGCATCCAACACATGGCTAAGAAAAGGCAATATATACAGTGAGACGGAAGGATTCATGATTGCAATACAGGATCAAACAATAAACACCAGATATTACAGCAAGCATATTATTAAAGATCCCAATACAGCAACAGATAAATGCAGACTTTGCAAACAACAAATAGAAACAGTAGATCACATCACAAGCGGATGTACAATACTAGCAAATACAGAATACCCCAGAAGACATGACAATGTAGCAAAAATAATACATCAACAGCTTGCCTTACAACGTAAACTTATAAAACAACACGTTCCCACATACAAGTATGCACCACAAAATGTACTGGAGAATGATGAATACAAATTATACTGGAACCAGATAAAATAACACCACATAACAAACCTGACATCATACTCACCAATAAAAAGACTAAATTAACACAACTAATCGAAATATCCATACCCAATACAACAAAAAATATACAAAAGGAAACAGGAGAAAAAATTGAAAAATACATCCAACTGGCTGAGGAAGTCAAGGACATGTGGCATCAGGATAAAGTTGACATTATACCAATTATACTATCAACAACAGGAGTCATACCACACAATATCCACCCGTACATCAATGCAATACAGCTACATCCAAACTTATATGTACAACTACAGAAATCCATAATTATTGATACATGTTCAATCACCCAAAAGTTCCTAAATAAGTTCCTAAATGCAATATAACGTATACCGTACAGTTAAAAGGAAGTCACGCTTGATCAAGGTCCGCGTCACTTTCCATTTTTAACCAGACCTAAGGTCTGAGAAAGGAAAGAAGATGATGATAATAATACAAGGAGGGCAGACCTCAGGCTGAAGTTCACTTATCCAACAAGTAATACGTAATATCCTATTTTTAGTGTATGGTAAACAATAACATCAAAACAGTGTCTATGAGGAATAAGTGAATGCCAAATTTACACATTGTCTAGAGGAAATATGTGGACACACACTAGCATGTGTCTATGAAAGAATGTTGGTGTGTGACCACACATGTCTCTAATTGCTGAACTTATGAAATCTTAAATGAGTATGATGCATGAAAAAATGAGAATCTACTGGCAGATGCAATGGGACGTGACCAAGGTATTAAAAGGAGTTTAACACGGGCAGCAGCGGCCTAAAATAGCTTTATCCTTGAAGTGTCTAGTAGAATAACCATTAAGAAAGATACTTGGTAAATGCGATGGATGGCTGTATAGCAGTGGCCAAATGCCAATTTAAAAAATGGATGATTTGTCTTTGTTATCCGGATATTATTTCTTTTAAGATATTGTTGTTGTTTTCTTCAGTCCAGAGAGTGGTTTGATGCAGCTCTCCATGCTATTCTATCCTGTGCAAGTCTCTTCATCCCCGAATAACTACTGCAACCTACATCCTTCTAAATCTGCCTCGTGTATTCATCTCTTGCTCTCTCTCTAAGATTTTTACCCTCCACGGTTCCACTCCAGTACTAAATTGGTGATCCCTTGATGCCTCACAACGTGTCCTACCAACTGATCCCTTCTTCTAGTCAAGTTGTGCCACAAATTCCTCTTCTACCCAATTCTGTTCAGTACCACCTCATTAGTTACGTGATCTACGCATCTAATCGTCAGCATTCTTCTGTAGCACCACATTTCAAAAGCTTCTATTCTCTTCTTGTCTAAATTATTTATCGTACACGTTTGACATCCATACATGGCTACACTCCATACAAATACTTTCAGACAAGACTTCCTAATGCTTAAATATGTACTAGACGTTAACAAATTTCTCTTCTTCAGAAATGCCATTCTTGCCATTGCTAGTCCACAGTTTATATCCTCCCTACTTTGACCATCACCCATTATTTTGCTTCCCAAAAAGCAAAACTCATTTACTACTTTAAGTGTCTCATTTCCTGGTCTAATTCTCTCAACATCACCTGATTTAATTCGACTGTTTTCCATTATCCTTGTTTTGCTTTTGTTGATGTTCATCTTATATCCTCCTTTCAAGACACTGCCCATTCTGTTCAGCTGCTCTTCCACGTCCTTTGCTATCTCTGGCAGAATTACATTGTTGTCGGCAAACCTCAAAGTTTTTATTTCTTCTCCATGGATTTTAATTCCTACTGCAAATTTTTCTTTTGTTTCCATTAGTGCTTGCTCCATATGCAGATTGAATAACATTGGGAATAGGCTACAACCATGTCTCAATCCCTTCTCAACCACTGCTTCCCTTTCGTGCTCCACAACTCTTATAACTGCCATCTGGTTTCTGTACAAATTGTAAGTTGCCTTTCGCTCCATGTATTTTATTCCTGCCACCTTCAGAATTTGAAAGAGGGTATACCAGTCAACATTGTCAAAAGCTTTCTCCAAGTCTCCAAATGTCAGAAATGGTGGTTTGCCTTTCGTTAATCTGTCTTCTAAGATGAGTTGTTGGATCAGAATTGCCTCACGTGTTCCAACATTTCTACAGAATCCAAACCGATCTTACCTGAGGTCGGCTTCTACTAGTTTTTCCATTCGTCTGTCAAGAATTAATGCTAGTATTTTGAAGCCGTGACGTATTGAACTGATAGTTTGGTAATTTTCACACCTATCAGCTCCTGCTTTCTTTGGGATTGGAATTACTATATTCTTCTTGAAGTCTGAGGGTATTTCGCCTGTCTAGTACATCTTGCTCACCAGATGGTAAAGTTTTGTCACGGCTGGTTCTCCCAATGCTATGAGTACTTCTGATGGAATATTGTCTACTCCTGAGGCCTTGTTTTGACTTAGGTCTTTCAGTGCTCACAAATTCTTCACACAGTATTGTATCTCCCATTTCATCTTCATCTACGTCCTCTTCCATTTTCATAATATTACCCTCAAGTACATCGCCCTTGTATAGACCCTCTATATGCTCTTTCCACCTTTTTGCTTTACCTTCTTTGCTTAGTACAGCATGTAAACTTTTAGATGGGAGACCTCTCTTTAGTCCTGAATCGGTAGAAGTCGGTAAACACCAGGCGGCTTTGGGAGGCATGCAGTTGATGCCAACATTACGTAGCTGACTGTGTTGTATAAGGTAGCCATTATCGTCTGCTTCGTTATTGTTTTGCGTTGTACTGTTCTGCGTGTTTTTATTGTGCAGTTGTGCCAAACATTATCAAAATGAATGAAGAGGCAGTTGCTGGCCCATCTCGGGAGTCGCCAACCACCCCTACCGGTAGGCCTACGGTTAGAAGGAAACCAGTATTACGTAGCGATGCTCGCAAAATTATATAGCGTGTGATTGAATGCTGCAAAAGGGAAAGGGAGCAGAAAAAATTGCTTCACCCCATTTACAAATCTTTGGTGGGAGCTGCTACATACACAGGACAAAGCATGCGTAGCATTGGAAGATTCAAACAGTTTTCCAAGAATCATCCTGGTGTATCACCACAAACGCCTGGCAAGAAAAGGTGAGTTTGCATTTCAGATATTTTGTTCGCGATCACTTTGGAGGAGCCCCCTATTTTGTCCGAATTACCTTATATTTCATTTTTCCTTGATACCGTATTGCTTTATATGGAAACACCACTGGTTACTGTATTATTTCGAAACACATTCATATTACAGTACATTTCCAAATTCAAAAAAATACATGCAGTGCAGAAGGCATTTTTTTATAAATCTTTCTCTCTCTTTTAACTTAGGAAAAGAAGCGGAGAAATCGAAGTAATGATCGATGATTTCATTGCAATCGGATGAATGGTTTGTGAGCGCATAGTAGACATTCATTTATATATATATATATAGATTTTATTGTACATGACGATTTCAGTTTCGTTTGCGAACAACATTTAAAGCGAGTTTTACTTCCAAGCCTTTCCTCTGCTTTCGTGTAAGCATGACGCGCAATTTGTAGTGCCAGCACTGCAACTGGTAGGCGTGCCTTGTCTCCTGAGTAGTCCCTGCCCTTAGACCAGAATGGGGGACTATTTTATCTTCAGCATATTTTACCCAAGAGGATGCCATCATTTAACCATACAGCAAAGCTGCATGTCATTTGTTCTGTAGTTTCCCTTTGCTTTCAGCCGTTCACAGTACCAGTACAGCAAGGCCGTTTTGGTTGATGTTACAAGGCCAGCTCACTCGGTCATCCAGGCTGTTGCCACCGAAACTACTGAGAAGGCTGCTGCCCCTCTCCAGGAACCACACGTTTGTCTGGCCTCTCTACAGATATCCCTCCATTGTGGTTGCAACTATGGTATGGCTATCTGCTGAGACACGTAAGCCTCCCCACCAGTGTCAAGGTCCATTGTTCACAGAGGGATCTTTTAACATATTTGAAGAAACTCCAAGCTGTTTGACAACCCTGTTGACGTGCATTCCGCCTGCAGATCAGTGCTTGAATCTGAAAAAGCTCCTCTTCATTGCGCAAGAAATAAAATTTAGGGGCACGTAGTGATTGGCGTGGAGTCCATCCTGATCCAGGGAAAATTAGAGCAGTCACAGATTCATGATGTAATTAGTTTTCTCAGAATGTGCTTGTACTATTGGTGATTCATAAATGATTAATTTATCAAGAAACATCTCTTGCAAGAACTACTGCAGGGGGGTGCCAAATTTTTGTGGAACAAATGACAAGAAAGACCTTTCCATACATTTCCAGTTCTAGCATTGTTTCACCGAAATACTGAGTCACAACTTCGCACTAACACTAATAGGTTTTTTGGATAGTGATAGTTCTAGCACAGATGCAGGAAGGTGCTATAAAGGTGATTGCTTGTGCTTGCAGAGTACACTTGAGTTCTTAGATGAACTAATCTGCAACTGAGAGAATCCCTTGCAACAAGTTCTTGCAGTATTTATTTGCCAGATTATTCAGCATTGTGACGGATCACTATTATGTATGTTGGTTGACTCGTGAGATGGGCACTAAAGGTTCAGGAGTACATTGTCCCAGTGGTATACAAAAATTGCACAAACAAAAGGACACTGACTATCTTCGTGAGGTTTCCTTCAGTGGAACATAACATTGCAGACAAAATCCCAGTCATCACTGCGTTAACTGATATTGCTCCTGAACAGAGGGAAGATCCAGCATTTCTGAAAACCACAGATGCCTGTAAGAATGCGGAACTGGCCAAAAGAGGGTCCCAATTAACAAACACAACATTTTGTAAGAGAAACTATGACCCGGTGGGGTGGAAATGGTTTCCCGTCATTCCAGCTGATCTGTGACCAGCGAACATGAAGTATTTCCATGATGCCCCAACATCTGGTCACCTGGGATTTTTGAAAACTTAAGACAGACTCAGACACAGGTATTACTAGCCCAGTTGCTACTGAACCATTAGACTCTCTTTGAGCCAATATTAAGAATGTCAATGATAGAAGCAAGTGACACTGTTGCCTACAGGCCATCTGCTGCCAATACTGCCTGGAGCAGCGACATTCCACTGAATGGGATTTGATCTCTTGGAGAAATTCCTGAAGTCAACAAATGGGAATCAGTAGTTAATGGTCTACACTGACTACCTTGGCTGCTATGCAATCACCAAAGCTGTATTGACTCCCAAAGTTCCAGAAATTATTAAGTTGCATGCAGAACACATCATTTTGACGTATGGAGCACCTCTGAAAAAAGTTTTTCAGTCAAGACTATATCAGAGATAATTTCATGTTGCGACATCACCCTCAGGATGACAACTGCGTACATATGATCTACAGATAAGGCCCTCATAGAACGCTTTAATAAAATGTTGGCAAACATGCTCTCAATGTACATTAATGTTGAACAGAGAGAGTGGGATACAGTACTGCCCTTTGTGACATTTGCATAGAACACAGCAAAGCAAGACACTTCAGGCTTCACACCATTCTTTGTGCTCCACAGTCTTGAGGCCAAAACAAAAATGGATACACTGTTCTAATTTCAACCGAATGATTATGTGAAGCACCTCACCACCAGAACTGAAAAAACAAGGCAGCTGGCTCACATACGGACTCGTAACGCCCAGGAGAAAATTTGCTATAATGCCAAGTGCTGGCCAGTGAGATACAGCCTGGAAGACTTGGTATGGATTTTTATGAGACTGTTGGGAAAGTTACTAAAGCCTTTGTTGCTTGTCGGACATCACATATGAAGTAGAGGATTATGATCCTTTATCAAGGGGGAAAAAAAAGGGGGCGCCCAAAGACATAGTCCATGTCCTCCACATGAAGCCATATTATAGTTCAGAGGCTAAGATCGATGATGGGAGGCTCAGGGAAACTGAAATTCCTTTCAACAGTCGCAAAGCTTTTCTGGAAGGGGCTACCTTTGAGGATCATCATAGTGAAGATGATGTAACAACACGACCAGGACACAAGGATCCACTAGTGCACCATGCAGAGGACCATTGACAAGATCTAGATCCAGGGTGCTGCGGTTCGCTCCAATGAGAACTTCTGAAACAGCAGGTTGCTGCAAGCAGAGGAAACAACGCCGTGAACATTGGTGTGTATAGTGTAGTGTTTAATGTCACTGCTTGGTGGTGTGTTGTGGGTTGCGAGATCAAACTTGAGACCAGCAATTACTTCTTTATAGTATTTATCATTTCTGGAAAACCATTCTGGAGTGTAATTAGCAGTCTTCGAAAGGGAGGTAAGAAGGAAATGACAAATATTTTGGACAGGTCAGGAAAACTGCTGGTGAATCCTGTGGATGCCTTGGGCAGATGGAGGGAGTATTTTGAAGAGTTGCTCAATGTAGGTGAAAATGCAATCAGTAATGTTTCAGATTTCGAGGTAGAATGGGATAGGAATGATGATGGAAATAGGATCACATTTGAGGAAGTGGAGAAAATGGTCAGTAGATTGCAGTGCAATAAAGCAGCTGGGGTGGATGAAATTAAGTCGGAACTCATCAAATACAGTGGAATGTCAGGTCTTAAATGGCTACACAGGATAATTGAATTGGCCTGGAAGTCGGGACAGGTTCCATCAGACTGGACAAAAGCAGTAATCACACCAATCTTTAAACATGGAAACAGAAAAGATTGTAACAACTACAGAGGTATCTCTTTAATCAGCATTGTGGGTAAAATCTTCTCAGGTATTGTTGAAAGGAAAGTGTGAGTATTAGTTGAGGACCAATTGGATGAAAATCAGTGTGGGTTTAGGCCTCTTAGAGGTTGTCAGGACCAGATCTTTAGCTTACGGCAAATAATGGAGAAGTGTTATGAGTGGAACAGGGAATTGTATCTATGCTTTATAGATCTAGAAAAGGCTTATGATCAGGTTCCTAGGAGGAAGTTATTGTCTGTTCTACAAGATTATGGAATAGGAGGCAAACTTTTGCAAGCAATTAAAGGTCTTTACATGGATAGTCAGGCAGCAGTTAGAGTTGACGGTAAATTGAGTTCATGGTTCAGAGTAGTTTCAGGGGTAAGATAAGGCTGCAACCTGTCTCCATTGCTGTTCATATTATCTATGGATCATATGTTAAAAACAATAGACTGGCTGGGTGAGATTAAGATATGTGAACACAAAATAAGCAGTCTTGCATATGCGGATGACTTAGTTGTGATGGCAGATTCGATTGAAAGTTTGCAAAGTAATATTTCAGAGCTAGATCAGAAATGTAAGGACTATGGTATGAAGATTAGCATCTCCAAAACGAAAGTAATGTCAGTGGGAAAGAAATATAAACGGATTGAGTGCCAAATAGGAGGAACAAAGTTGGAACAGGTGGACGGTTTCAAGTACTTAGGATGCATATTCTCACAGGATGGCAACATAGTGAAAGAACTGGAAGCGAGGTGTAGCAAAGCTAATGCAGTGAGCGCTCAGCTACGATCTACTCTCTTCTGCAAGAAGGAAGTCAGTACCAAGACTAAGTTATCTGTGCACCGTTCAATCTTTCGACCAACTTTGTTGTATGGGAGCGAAAGCTGGGTGGATTCAGGTTACCTTATCAACAAGGTTGAGGTTACGGATATGAAAGTAGCTAGGATGATTGCAGGTACTAGTAGATGGGAACAATGGCAGCACGGTGTCCACAATGAGGAAATCAAAGAAAACTGGGAATGAACTCTATAGATGTAGCAGTCAGGGCGAACAGGCTTAGATGGTGGGGTAATGTTACACGCATGGAAGAAGCAAGGTTATCCAAGAGACTCATGGATTCAGCAGTAGAGGGTAGGAGGAGTCGGGGCAGACCGAGGAGAAGGTACCTGGATTCGGTTAAGAATGATTTTGAAGTAATAGGTTTAACATCAGAAGAGGCACCAATGTTAGCACTGAATAGGGGATCATGGAGGAACTGTATAAGGGGGGCTATGCTCCAGACTGAACGCTGAAAGGCATAATCAGTCTTAAATTATGATGACGATGATGATGATGATGGAAGATTCTTGAAGTAACTGACACAGTGCGATCAAAAGTATCCGGACATCCCCAAAAACATAAGTTTTTCATATTAGGTGCATTATACTGCCAGGTACTCCATATCAGCGATCTCAGTAGTAATTAGACATCGTGAGAGAGCAGAATGGGGTGTTTTGTGAAACTCAAGGACTTTGAACATGGTCAGGTGATTGGGTGTCACTTGTGTCTTAACAGATGTAAGTGAGATTTGCACACTCCTAAACATCCCGAGGTCCACTGTTTCCGATGTGATAATGAAGGGACACGTAAAGCACGAAAGTGTGCAGGCTGACTTCGTCTGTTGACTGACAGAGACCGCCAACAGTTGAAGAGGTTTGTAATGTGTAATAGGCAGACATCTATCCAGACCACCAGACAGGAATTCCAAACTGCATCAGGATCTACTACAGGTACTATGACAGTTAGGCGGGAGGTGAGAAAGCTTGGATTTCATGGTCGGGTGGCTACTCATAAGCAACACTTCACGCCAGTAAATGCCAAACGACGCCTTGCTTGGTGTAAGGAGTGTAAACATTGGACGATTGAACAGTGGAAAAAGGTTGTGTGGAGTGATGAGTCATGGTACACAATGTGGCAATCCGATGGCAGGGTGTGGGTATGGTGAATGCCCAATGTCGTCTGCCAGCATGTGTAGTGCCAACAGTAAAACTCGAGAGGCGGTGGTGTTATGGTGTGGTCGTGTTTTCCATGGAGGGGGCTTGCACCCCTTGTTTTGCATGGCACTATCACAGCACACACCTACATTGAGGTTTTAAGCACCTTCTCACTTCCCACTCAGAGCAATTCAGGGATCTTTCAACACAATCAAGGTCCTGTTCATAAAGCACAGCCTGAGGTGGATGGTTACACGACAATAACATCCTTATAATGGACTGGCCTGTGCAGAGTCCTGACCTGAATCTTATGGAACACCTTTGGGATGTTTTGGAATGCCAACTTTGTGCCGGGCCTCACCAACCGACAATGATACCTCTCCTTGGTGCAGCACTCTGTGAAGAATGGGCTGCCATTCCCCAAGAAACTTTCCAACACATGCTGAACGTATGCCTGTGAGAGTTGAAGCTGTCATCAAGGCTAAGTGTGGGCCAAACCCATTTTAAATTCCAGTGTTACCGGTGGAGGGTACCACGAACTTATAAGTTATTTTCAGCCAGGTGTCCAGATACTTTTGATCACGTAATGTAATACTGTCTCCACACCATATAATTTTGCAGTCCGACTAGTCAGTCAGTAACAATGGAATGTGTAATTACAATGCATTAGTGCTATCAATCCACAGTTGTACCACATGCATAATTAAACATAAATTTGCTGACTCTCGAGAAAATCTGCCACTCCCATACAAAAAAATGTAGGGTGATTTTTTTTCCCCCCCACCACCTGCAAACTCTAGGGATTGATTAGTGAGAGGATATGAAACAAATAAGGTCAAATGAACTTATGTCCAGAAATCCTTGTTTTCTATTCGGAGTCTGTTTATTCCATCATACACTGTTACAGGGACAACAATCTAGAATGTGCTATACAATGCAGCCACAGTTACAGTATGGCTTGAAAATAGTTTCCATGTGCTTCAATGCATGCATGTACAAGCCATGTTCACATTGGCTGGCTGCATCCGAACAGTGACAAAGGCAGCTGCTCCAGTGTCTCCACATCTGGAATTGGCTGTGCATACACGATAGTTTTGAGATGGCTCTATAACCAGAAATCACGCAGATTGAGATCTGGTGAACAAGCAGGCCATGCAACTGGACCCCGTCGGCCGATCTCTCAATCAGGAAAGACACAATTGAGATGTGTCCGGACATTAATAGCAAAGTGGGCTGAAGCATGATCATGTAGCAGCCACATAACCCTTCGAATCATCAATGGCACTTCTTCCAGTGTGGGAGGCAAAGTCACCAGCAAGAAACACTTATAGTTCCAGCCTGTTAGGTGATATGGAAGGATTATGGCCAGAACATGGTCTCCAGTTGTCCCGGGCCCACACGTTCTAGCTGCACGGATGCTGATGATTTGCTGTCACCATACCATTGGGTTTCTGCGTACAGTGCTACAGATGACTATGTAGTGGCTGTTGCCAGGAGGTAGAATGTGCTGTATTAAAACTCGGCGAGAACTTTACAAATGATTTATTGTCCTCGTTGCCTCCGTGCTGCTCCGAGGAACCACTGAGCGGCCTGCTGACAACTGCAACTGCGAGATGGTCTGCGCCGTGTTCCCTTGCCAGCGTGGCTTAGGAGGCAGCGACGACAGGCGCCCGCGATCCGCAGCCAAATCTGCGACTCTCAGCCCAGATGTCACCAGTGCGTGTTGGAAGCCAGGACGACTATCCGTGGTATTGAGCTGAAGAGTGATCCGCTGCTGGCTGGCTATGGACCCTGCGTGGGCCTCAGAGGGTTGAATCTACGACCGCCGTGGACTGGAATGCTGGTGCCCCATCTGCTGCTGCGTGTGGCTGGTGGTGTGACATGCCCTGCTATTCAGGAGAGCTGCCACACTTTAATGAATCTCATTAGAAAACAGCACCTATTCATACTTGGCTGTGCACCTCTGTTTTGCCAAGTGCACCACTTTGTGTCACGTACTCATGACATGCTAGGTTGGCCAGTGGCCCCTTCTGCCTGCGACTTGCAACATGAAAACTGCTGTGTGTGCCCTCTCTGCCTGTTCTACGCCCCTGTGGCCTCTATTTGCCTTTGGAACTGCTGCTATGTGTAACTACTGCAATCCGGCTCGCACATTGCTGTACCTTGTTCTCAGAATATCGCATAAAACTAACTTTCCCTCTCCTAAACAGTGGTGCAGCTACATTTTTCCCCTCTTCGGAAAGACCTGGTTCCTGGGTTGACCCTTAAGTAGCTCTTAACTTGTTTGGGTCGGCACCTATGACATATTTCCTTACTACTAGAAAACTTAAATGTGGTCTAGTGCCCTCTTAAAACCATGGAGGGAAAAAATAATATTCCTTACTGGACGACCACTGCTCGATCAACCCCTTACCTACATGTCTCACACCCTCGGTATCCAATCCACTGGGTCTTGGACTACCCTTGGTTTCCTTTTGGACTTAGCTCTCCACTTGATCAGAAAGTCAACAACACATAAGAAAGTTAAGGCTGCGGTGACACATGGCACAGAGGTGTTCAAAATGATCGTTATTTGCTGTTGCCTTTTCTTATACAGAAAAACATGTTACACAAGCTGTTCGGCTGATATGTGCCCCGTCATGCTCTAAAATAAACTGGTTTATGAATCTCAACAGACCTGATTCCAAGGTTTGATTTAACAAGGTCAGATTCTGCCTCGGCAAAAACTCTTAAAGTGGCTTCTGACCAGTTCAGCTGTGGCTGCGTAACATTCAGTTGCGAGACTCCTGAAATTGACCCTGGCAAATGGAAGGTTGGTACCATTATGTTACGCTTACCAGGGGAGGCCACGACATTTGGAACACGGATTTACTGCAAACTTCGTACAATCGTAGTACTCCATGAGGACAACAAAATGTGTAAGCGGTAGTGCTTACTTCTCAAGCATTATTGAGAAAATCACAAGAAAATTTTGGTCGTCGAATATATATCTGTGCGTGGCCAGTTTAACCAAGAAGCGGCTGCAGCCGAGCCGTGCCGGCGCGGTAGCTCAGCGTGTTCGGTCACAACATTAGCTACCCTTTATAATAAAAAAACTAAGGTAACGGATTACCGAACGAACTGAACGGGTGTCATCAGACGCCCGCCCTGAACAAATTCCACGAACATTATACAGCATAATTTTTTTTTAATTTTTTTTTTTTTTTTTTTTTTTTTTTTTTTTTTTTTTTTTTTTTTTTTTTTTTTTGTGTGTGAAGTTTGGTGTTCAAGCCACTGGATCGAGTTCTGTTTGTCAGTTTTTATTTTCAACACAGTCATTTTATTTATTATTTATATTACAATTGATATAATGGGGAAACTGTAATTGGATGAAATTTTATTAAATTTACAATGTCATTTGGCAGTCTATTAATTTTTTTTATTGCAAATAATATAATATTCATAACTATCGATTAGTAAACGACCAAATGCATAAAGTCATACTGAACATGTATGCTTGTCCGTGATTTGAGAAATCCCTTATACTTGGAAGGAGCCCGAAACGACTTGTTACCTCCAAGTTTTGACCGGCACAGACGGCTTTCGAAAGATGTACAATTAATCGTCGCTTTAGACATTACGAATACAAGTTGCAGGATGGTATTTTTCGTAAAAACATGGAAAACCTGAAGTTAAACGGCACAAGCTGCAGTGAATAAATGCTATGTTTCCGCATACGCAAGGTCTTTTGACATTTTTTATTGAAAAACAAACCTTGTTAACATTTTCAAAAACCTCTCTTTCAGGTGATAGTTTGGAAGCAAACCATGCATAACGCAGTATGTCCTTAAAAATCGGCGCTGATAATTGGTTATGCAGTATCGAGTGTATTTTAATAGTATCTTCTGAGAAGCAATTTCTCATTCTCTTTCGATTAAATATGAACAGTTTTGAAGACATGGACAAGTATACATTTTCAATATCACTTTATGCGTTCGGTTGTTTACTAGTCGATAGTTATGAATATGATATTATTTGTGATAGTAAAAATTAGTAGACTGCCAAATAACATTGTAAATTTAATGAAAGTTTATCCGATTACACGTATTTTTCCTGTTATATCAATATGTATTGTTCAGGGCAGACGTCAAATGATGACGCTCATTCAGTTTGTTCGTTCATTCGTTCAGTTTTTTAATTATTATTATTATTATTATTATTATTATTATTAGAATATTAGAAAGGGAAGTTAACACTGTGACCGAACACGCTGAGGTACCGTGCCATCACCACTCGGCTGCAGCTGCTTCATGGTTAAAATGGCCATGCACAAATATATATTCGACGACCGAAATTATCTTGTGATTTTGTCAATAATGCTTGAGAAGTACACGCTACTGCTTACACATTTTGTTGTCCTTATGGAGTACTACAAGTGTACGAAGTTCACAGTAAATCCGCGTTCCAAACGTCGTGGCCTCCCCTTGTTAGTTCCATTGATTAGAATTCCGCTCCCCTCAAACTCTGTACATATCAGTTCTGCAAATACTCCCCGCTGAAAACAACTTGATACTCCTACCAAATTCTCGTAGGTGGAGAATATCCAATGCATCCCGAACCGTTGCAAGCTCAGTTGGACAGTCTTTTCCTTCCCCCCTGGCTAAAAGTAACTGCACCGTGCATGTGCCCCATATTTATAGCTTCACAGATTTTCCTGCAACATTCACTATTTTTGATCCAAACCCAACACAGATTGCGTGACTACTTTCATCGTTAAATTTACATTATATGAACTGGTGCAGTAAACATGACTTTTCTGACCCAACACTGTCAATAACAAAAAATTTAAACAGGAAGTCGTACAACACTGACATCGTTCAACACATATTTATTACGGCTTTGTTGCAAAATTTACTCCGACTCATTTATTTCTCCAGAACAGCGTTTCATTTCTCATCCAACAACACTCCGCATACATCAGATGCTATACTTCCCTTTTCAGTGACCTGAGGACGGGGATCACCATCACCCTTCCTCGCTCTTCAAAAGGACTGCTGTCCACAGCAGGCTATTTTCGAAAATACATACAACATATAAAAATACAATGCCTAATTAATCTGTGCAAACCCAATGATACATAACACGAAAACAAAAAAAAGAAACTACAAATACTCTACTACTTTCTGGATTGCAAAGCATACGGTACTTCATGCTGTACTCTATCTTCCTGGTTTTCTCTGTGCTTAGCACCTCTCTTTACTCTCTCTTTCTTCCTCTTTCCTTTCTGTGACATGCCTGAAATCACATTCGGGCAACCCTTTAATGTCCGTAACCGCCCAATGTGTACTATAGTCATCCTAGTTGGCAGCTGAAGTTTAACATTAACAGGAGATGTGATGTCAATAACTTGGTATGGCCCTTGCTACCTCGTGAGGAACTTCTTCGTTTTCCCTTTTTGTGTGTAGGGGCTGGACAGCATTACCCATTGCCCCACTCTATATTACAATAAACTTCTTTTCCACTTCACTGTGTCTCCCTGCCTTTGGAAAGCCTTTGTATTGGCCTTTTATACCCATTTCGAAACATCCCAAATTGTCCTTGCGAATTGACATAGAGATTCATCAGTCCTTCCTTTCTGTAGCTTCGCTAAATCAAATGGTGACGGCATTTTTGCCCTTACCACTACCTCATATGGAGACAAACCAGTATTTGTATGGACTTTTGAATTGTATGCGCATACAATATGCTTCAAATACTCGTCCCACTGACGGTGATGAGAATCCACATAAAAGCTCAGCATCTTCCTGATTGTTCTTGTACTCGTTCTGTCTTCCATTCGCCTGTGGATGCAACGCACTCATCTTCAACTTCTTTACATTCAACAATTTACACAGTTCCTTCATTAAATCTGACATGAAGTTGGTCCCTTGGTCAGTAATTATTGTATCTGGTACACCAAACTTCAAAAGCCAGTTGTTTACTAACACTTGCGTGACCATTTCTGCCTGTTGATTTGGCGTAGCCACCATCTCCACATACCTTGTAAAATGATCTATTATTGTCAGGATGAATCTGTTCCTCGATGGTGTTCCCGCTAAAAGGTCCTAAGACATCGATCCCCAGCAAAGAGAATGGACATGTTGCTTCTGGTAATCGTTGTAGCTGTATCTGTTTCCGACTCAAATCTGCTTTCTGTGCACATGGTACACAATTCTTGACATACTGATCCACATCTACTTTCCTACCTCTCCACCACTCTCCTATTTGTCGCTCTATACCCTCCATGACCAGATAGCGCGTGATCATGTGCTTCCTTTAAAACCTCATCCCTCAACTTCGCTGGCACTACTACCCTTGGCCCTAACTTCGTTTGCCATACTGCTAGGTCATAACCTATGACTTCTACTTTTGCCACCTTCCTACTTAGTGCATCCACATTACCGTGTTTCTTCGCAGGCTTGTGCACCACCTCTTAGTCAAATTCATTAAGCCTCACAGCCCATCGAACGAATCTAGTGGACGGATCCTTCAACCCCAACAACCACTTCAACGCAGCATGATCTGTCACTACCCGAAATCTTCTCCCATATAAATAACATTTAAAATATGTGATTCCATAGATTACGCTAAACATCTCCCTCTCTGTTGTTGAGGAATTCCTCTCTGTTGCAGTCAACTGCCTAGACGCATAGGCTACAAGATGTTTTTTCCCATCAATTTTCTGACTAAGAACACACCCTAATGCTGGATTTGATGCACCGCATGCTAGTATAAACTCCTTTTCAAAATATGGAAACACAAGAACTGGACTTGATGCCAACATTTCTTTCAGTTTGTCAAACTCTTTCTGATACTCTTCTGTCCACTCAAATTTCACACCCTTCCATTACAATCGTGTCAATGGCTGTACTAAATCTGCAAAACCATTCACGAACTTTCGATAGAAATTGCAAATTCCGATGAATGACTACACTTCCTTAACTGTTTTCGGTTCCCGAAAATCCCTTACAGCCTGCACCAACCTCGAATCTCTTGGCACTCCGTTCTTACTGATAATATGGCCCAAATATTTTACTTCTTCTAGTGCAAAATGACATTCCTCCAGGCTGCTCTTAACATCATAAAGACTTCCCTTAAACGCTGTCTTTGTTGCTCCATACTACTTGAAAACACTATAATGTCATCCAAATAGACAAGACCTTTTCGTAGTTTCAGACCCCTCAAGACACTGTCTAGCAACCTCTGAAACGTTGCCGGAGTGTTTCTGAAACTGAATAGCATTCTAATGTACTGGTAATGGCCTCCAGGTGTAGAGAAAGCAGTTTTTGGATGATCCTCTGGAGCCACCTCTTATTGATGATAACCACTTGTCAAATCCATCACAGAAAAGTACTGGCACTGTCCTAAGTGATCCAAAGTCTCCAATATGTTTGGAATGGGGTATGCGTCAGTTACTGTCTTATGATTGAGGTATTGGTAATCACAACAGAACCTGTATTTCTTAGTTCCATTCGTAGATTTTTTTAGGCACAAAGACAATGCCCGCTCCCCAGCAACTATTACTATGCTCTATAATACCATCCACAAGCTGCTAATCAATGAAATCTTCCACAGTCGGCTGCAAATACCTCGGTATTTTGTATGGTTTACGGTAAACAGGTGCTTCATTCCCTCTTGGTATTCTGTGTTGAACTAATGGAGTTGTTGGTAACGGCCCTTGTGCAGTTGTATCGGCAGTTAGTGGTTGATCACTTCGCCTACCTCTCGAACACCAGTCTTCGTCGTCTGGCACATGCAATTTTGCTACTTAAAAACTCCTTTCCTTAAATTCGTGTCTACAGCGCTAAAATTGTCCACATTCACGGGAACTACTCGCCCATTGTTTCCCTCCTGTACGCGTACAACACTACCTTTCACAAAACAACCCAGTGAACCCAAAACTTCATTATCCTCCAATGGTTCAATAACACATACCGTACCGACAGGCAGATTCGGCTCCACACTTACCCAAGGCGACTTCCTGGTGCCACCAGACACACATTCATGTGAATTAAGCCTTAATGCTAATGTACGGTGTTCAGTTGGTTCGTTCATTACATTCAACGGTCCTCGCGACAGCTCTGCATTGACAACAGTTTCTTCTAGCGAAAATAACATTCCACCATGTTCCACAGTTCGTTGTCCAGGGTCAATTTTGGCATGATGTTAATGCAAGAAATATACTCCTAGGATCATGTCGTAGCCCTTACTTACCCATGGTACTGCCTCCATGCATGCATTAAATCGGATTTTCTCTATTCGAAAGTCAACTGTCACCGACCGCAAAGGCGTGACCACCTTATTCCCCACTCCATGCAACCTATAATGTGGTGGGTCTAACTTCCTCTGTCCCATTATATTCCTAGTAGCCACTGACACTTGCACCCCTGTGTCCAACAAAATCTAGGTGGGTCTTGGGGCCCCCTCTGCCGTTTAGTGCTTGTCCACTTCTCCTCTCTCCATCCTCCACGCTGCTGATTTCCACTCCTTCCTCTATTCCTTGGTGACTGGGTACATTGCCTCTGCACATGTCCTGTACGACCACACTTATAACATTTTATACCCGCTGTAAACAATGTTTGCCTCTTGCGTACCATGTTGCCATGTCTATTTCCTCACATTGAATTGCCCGCTGAATGACCGAATACAAATCTTTTGGAGTTCCTTCATGCACTTTCCGTGAAATATGCGCTGGTAACCCTCTCAAAAATACATCAAGTGCTCTTTCCTCGGCCTCCTGCAACAGAGCACCATTTGCCTCATTACTCTTATCCAACTCGTAAGTATATACATTAATTTCCCTTATTCTGTCCGCAAATATCTCTACTGTCTCCCCCTGTCTCTTCGTCATTGTACTCCTCAACTTCTCCTAAAGTACCAAGCCCTGTTCTGTTTCTTGTACCTTTGTAAAAGCTCCCCCCCCCCCCCCCCCCCCCCCCCACCCCCCCACCCCCCCCCCCTCCCCCCCCCCCCCCCCCCCCCCCCCCCCCCCCCCCCCCCCCCCCCCCCCCCCCCCCCCCCCCCCCCCCCCCCCCCCCTTCAACTGCTTAAAACTGTCCTCCCCTTCCCTTTAAAGTCCTCCACAGACAAACGCACATCCTCAGATGCCTTGCCAGAAAATGGAGTAATCAATCTCCTGCACCCTAGGCAACAACGACTGATCAGATGCGGTTTCCCGCTCACTTCTAGATGTGAATTCATTTCTCAACTGTGTATTGTCTGCTGTCAATTCTGCTATCTTTTCCATCAAAATCCACACCGTTTTTGGTTCCGACACACCTTGCATCCCGGACTCTGCCATTGTGTTGCTTTTGTTCCCATTTAGTCCTGAAACAAAACATTTAAGTACAAGAACAACCTGATTTCTTATAGATCTGTATCATCATACTCAGTATCATCATAAACCAATACAAAAGTAATTAAATGCCACAGAAAAAAATAATAAATCTTACTGCCCCGAATACCCTAACACTTACTCTGACAACAACAAAATACTATGCCCATGCAAAACACCTAAATTGTGACTTGCCAGGAGCCATACTCGAAAAAACAAAACAAAGGCAAGAAAACATCCAAAACTCAAAAGAAAACTGGTCAAAACAAATGATGTTTAAATCATTACATACAATAAATGATCAAATATTTCTACTTTTAAATAACAATGGGCAGAGATAACAATTGGTAAGAGTTCTAATTCTTAAAATTAACGGTACATTTGTTGTACTACATTTGCGTACAGTATACACATAATGATGTTTCTCCATGTAGACAGATTTAAAACTTCAGTTGTAACTACTTGCCAGCTGCAATTTTCATTAGGGAGTTAAAGAAACACGATATTTCATTGCATAGTTTACCAGTTATGTTGTGTGTTCTACCAGACACTGTTGTGAGTTCCAGTGGAGTCAGCTTTCGTAATATTTTATTTGCAGGCACCCAAGCAGTGTCATTTTTGGAAAGTTGAAAGGCAGTTCTTGGACCAGAAGGGTGAAAGAAATGCATTGTTATCTTCACTTTTCTCTTCAATTTTTCCATGCTGCCACTTCTCATCATGCATACAAACAACAAAATCGTTATTTGTAAAAGATGATACATTTGTAAAAAGTATTGAAGTTTGATGATCATCAAAGTTGGAGCCTTTGGAAGTAACAAAACTTCTTATTTGATTGTCGCTTGTGGGAACATATCTGTGATAGCTTCTTGTTCCTTTCAATGGTAAACAGCAATCAAATCTCTCAGTCAGCTTTGTTTTGATTTGTTCAATTTCAGTTGAAGAAACAAATATATATCTAATTCTAGTAATATTCTGTTGACAGTATTTGAACAAATCGTGTGGAGCCAGGATCTGTTCTGTGTAAGGTCTTTGAAGGGAAGCTCGTGTAACTTCTCTTTTTGTTGTTCCGCCTATCCCATCGCAAGAATTCTTTCCGTGTGATGAGGCAAAAAAATTCCACTCTGCTGGTAAACCAAAATCATTTTCATGTTGACAGATATTAATGAAGTTTTTCTTATTTTTTTACTGGCTGCTTGTGCCATCACTAAAGTAGATTATCTTTTCAACATTACGTATGATATTCTTAATTTCTCTAATGAGGTGACATTGAAATGCATACACAGTTGTGGTATTATGTTCTAGGTGGTCACTAATTACACAAATAAATTTGCAACACACATTGTTTTCTTTTTTAAAGTAGATGACAAACGGATGCAGTGTCGCTAGTGCATTAGTCCAGTGAAAACTTTGAATTTCATTCTGTACTGTAAATGTATAGTTTTCTGCAAAATCACCAATCACTAAACAGTGGGTTTCTTTCAGGTTTTCTTTCGTTTCCTTAAAGTATTGAGCTTGAGCTTTTGAGATAAAGTGATGGGATTTTAAAAGCACCAGCTTATCGACAAAAGACTGTGAAAATTCCTCACTGGGCATTACCTGTGTAATAAGCTCAACTCTACCAGTTTGTACCCATTGTTTGAAAACTACTTCATCAGGCAAGATGTCGAGTTCATTATTTAAGGTATCAAGTAGGATATCTGGTCCAGGACATCCTGCACATATGTCAAGCATACATTTTTCATTATCAATATCACATACCATGAAAGCTATCAGGTCTTTATAATTTGCATTAAGTTTTGCTCCTTCCATCATAAGCTTTGTGTTTCGATGATGCTTGCAAACGCATACAGTATGAGTTCCTGATGAACCCGGAAGAACACACCACTTTGGTCGTAGAACACAAACATAGAGCAGCCAATTTTGTTATCTGGGTATTTTTGTTTATAGAGGCTGTAGAGCTCATTCAGCAAGAGAAGAATTACCTTTTCTGCTTCTGCACCTTAACATTGCCAATCACAGTTGAAACACATTCCTTTTTACCAGGACACATGTGACTATTGTCATCATTCTCGTAAAATTCTTTAACACTATTAACAACTTCACTTATTTTGTTGGCACCTTGTCTTTTTGAAAGATGTGGTAAGATATCTTGATCCATAACTAGCTGCCTAGTTAACTTCACCATGTATTCAGATGCACCAAATTCCTTGATTATTTTTTTCTTTGACCATGATCTTGGCAAGAGGCTACTTATCTTAATTTTGTCATCTTTATTGGAAACTTTGAATTTTTCTTTCATTTTGGTAATAAGTATATCATACTCACTTTGTACATTTTCTTTACTATTTCCATTCTGTGCATCTAAGTCATTATGGAAAGATTCTTCCAATTTTCGTTTGACAGCACTTGTAATTTTATCAGTTTTTCTTTGTAGAGCTGATAGTCGCTGGTCTTTGTTGAGCTTTGTTATTTTATGTAAAGGAAATAATTCCAAAGTTTCACAGATTGATTCTACTTGATGCAAAGGATCATCCTCAACCAATTCAAAAGGCCCAGGAAGAAATTCAGGATCATTCTCAACATTAATTGCCACTTTTTCAGCTGGTTTATTTACAAATATTCTTGACCGATTCAAAAGGCCCAGGAAGAAATTCAGGATCATTCTCAACACTAATTGCCACTTTTTCAGCTGGTTTATTTACAAATATTCTTGATGCGTAAGTTGGGCATAGAGCTTGTTCAGGAATTAGGTTAATATCCACTTTTTTTTTTTTTTTTTAGATGTTCAACTAGTATTTTACGCAAACCATTTTTAACTGGCTTTTTGTGAGTACCAAATGGGTCACAACACTTTTACCAAAAATGTGGTTGTATTTGTCTAAATATTTATCTTTGTGGTAATAACAAATATTAGAAATTTCTTTCGAAATTCTTAATTTTAACAAACATTGTTCTTCAGCTGGCAAGTCACTCACTCTTATTAATTCTTGATGCACTTTCTTCTTGTAGTGTTATTTATGGCACTGTTCACTTATTAGTTCACCCACAAAACAACTCATTTCAATACTTGAAAAATCTACTATTCTTGAAAACAGTTGAAGATGGGAGACTTCTGATCTACACTTACAAAACTCTTATTCACTTGTTTATTGTCTTGGGTCCTGCAAAGAAAGTAATATGAAAAGTAACTCCAATGGAATTCACAAAGTGTCTGGTAGAACACACAACATAACTGATAAACTATGCAATGAAATATCGTGTTTCTTTAACTCCCTAATGAAAATTGCAGCTGGCAAGTAGTTACAACTGAAGTTTTAAATCTGTCTACATGGAGAAACATTATTATGTGTATACTGTACGCAAGTGTAGTACAACAAATGTGCCGTTAATTTTAAGAATTAGAACTCTTTACCAATTGTTATCTCTGCCCATTGTTATTTAAAAGTAGAAATATTTGATCATTTATTGTCTGTAATGATTTAAACATCATTTGGCCAATGTCAACTGTAACAATTTCAAGCCCTTGTTTGCTAACTTGGCACTGCACGAGCATGTAGAGGAGTAGTGTTTTTACTGAAATTTGCTGCTCTATTACTCTCAATGTAGTTGAGTCTCAGCCATAATTTTTTTGTGAGATATTGCCATGAGAATAAAGAACACTCTGTAAAATTTTCACTTGTTTTCATTCAGTCCCTTTTTAGATATTGAACTGCGGAAATTGACGTTAGAAGGGTTTTGGCCATTTTTGAAAAGCTCTAGAAAAAACAGGAGTGCATTCTCAGGACTGCAACTTTTACTGCCGGTAGTTATGTAAGTACACAACACAGAGATAACATATTATTAGTGAGTCTCTCTTCCTTCATGAAAATTGGAGGCCTTAAAAAGTGAAGATTGATAAATTTTTTCAGAGTCTTTACAGAAAGAGTTTGAGTGACACTCTTGCATGATAGAAAAATTTTTAAAAAATTATGCCTGAAGTTCATTTCATGCTGAGCACACTGGTTTTTGAATTATTCTGATATCTTTTAAAATAACTTGGCAATTAAACTTTCCGCAAACGTCAATTTCCACTAAAATTTGCCCAACCGCCATTGTAAAAACGGCTGCCAGAAAAAAACTATGACTTATAAAAATTTTTAAAACAGTGTTTTGTGAATGTCTGTCTATAGGGAAGTCATGATAAAAAAAATCAAGAAAATCAAAAATGTTGAGCAACATCGCCTAGGTGATTTGAAATGGATTGACCCAACTGCAAGATGGTCCGCGCTATGTTCCCTTGCCGGTGTGGCTTATGACATGGCGAAGACAAGCGACCGCGATCCACTGCCAAATCTGCGACCCTCACCCCGAGTGACACTGGTGCGTGTTGGAAGCCTGGACGACTGCCCGTGCTAGTGAGCCGACGAGTGGCCCAGCCGCTGGCTGGCTACGGACCCCGCATTACCCTCAGAGAGTTGAACCTACGACCCGCCGTGGACTGGAACGCTGGTGCCCCATCTGCTGCTGCGTGTGGTTGGTGGTGTGACACGCCTCGCCGTTCAGGAGAGCTGCCACATTTGAATGAATCTCGTTAGAAAACGGCGCTTATTCATACAGAGCTGTGCGCCTCTGTTTTGCCAAGCGCTCCGCTTCACGTCACGTGCTCATAACACACTAGATTGGCCAGTGGTCCCTTCTGCCTGCGACTTGCAACATGAAAACTGCTGTGTGTGCCCTCTCCGGCAGTTCTATTGCCCTGTGGCCTCTATTTGCCTTTGCAACTGCTAGTATGCATAACTCACTGCAATCCGGCCTACACCTGGCTGTAACTTGTTCTCAGAATATCACACAAAACTAACTTTCCCTATCCTAAACAGTGGTGCCGCTACAACTGTTATGAAAGTTGAAGATACCTCTCCATGTGAAGGTGGCTTCATCTGTGAATAGGATGGATGACACAGATCCCGAAATCACAGTTGCCTGGTGAAGAAACCATAGACAAAACTGCTCCGATGCAGAAAGAAGTCTGTCGCTAGTAAGCCCTAACGTGCTGTAAGTGATATGGTTAGTAACAGTTGTCATGGAGAATGATCCACATGGTTAAATGGCTTATCCTGTAACAGCAGTCCAAGTGCCTTATACTGACAGGTCAGTTGCATTATACAGTATTAATCACATTTTCCTCCAAGTCTGATGTCTGAACATTTCCGGTACGTCCGTCATGATTTCCTGTTTCCTGAAATGACCTTGCCTCAGACAAATGGCAAAATACTGCTGCAAACATTGAACACAGTGGTTTTGTCGGCGGGTATAGGTCTTATGATACAGCCTTGCTGCCTGCCACCCATTGCTGTTTGCCTTTCTGTAAGTAAACACCATGTCGGCAAGCTCTCGATTCAAATAAGGAACCGTTGTGTACAACACTTTATTTCATCTGCTACAAGGTGAATCAGCAAGAGAAGTGACTCAGGCACAACATTACCAATTACTATGGTAGGAGAGAGTGCTAAGGCATGACATATGAGGAACAGTAACTGTTTCTAGGAGGAAACTATGCATACTGTGACTGGCTGCATGGTACAGCACGTATTGTAACACAGTCTCTGTTACAAAGTATGACTGAATAAATGGTCTCTAGCATGGAATTCATGCATTGCCGGTCCGTATCCTCTCATCGAACAATCCCTGTAGTTCATACAGGATTTTTTCTACCGCTTACATTGCGTAACAATTCTGATAGTGCACTAAGATACTGCTGAAGTTAGTAGTAAATGAACTACACAAGTACACAGCAATGTGACAGTATTACAGACCAATAATACTGACCTATAAAAAATATTCACCACCTAAACAGACTCATATTCATAAATATCACCATGCACTTCATTAATAGTAAACTCTTATTGCTTGAAATGATGTATGAACACTGTAATGTTTCATACCATGTCAGCACTGTGGTAATGCAGTCAAAAATACACATACAAGCAAAACTGAATTAATTGATAAATAGCCAGAATACTTTTACTTTAATAATTACTGTTTCACATTTAGCAATTTTTAGAATGATGGTTTCTTAGATATGCAAAGCAATTCAGAAACCAGATCCGATTTCAAAACTACATAAAGTACTGATAATTTTTGTTTATTGGAATAACTAGGAGACAGTTACAGATGGGGAGGCATCAGAGAGAATAGGTTGTCAAAGACAGTACTACAGTGGTAGCAGTGTGCCACTTTCAATCCAGAGATGGTGGGGACGGAGTGAGAAGTAAAGATAGATTATTAAGACCTTACTTGTAATATCACAAGTATTTGATCTGGTGGTATCCTTGTGACATGATGTATGATACAATTTTAAAGGTATCATGTAACATGAAGAAACAGTCTGACATAACTTTCAAAATCAGTTTCTCTCTCTCTCTCTCTCTCTCTCTTTCTTCTTCTTCTTCTTCTTCTTCTTCTTCTTCTTCTTCCTTCCCCCCCCCCCCCCCTCTCTCCCCCTCTAAAACATATGAAAACTATGAACGAATTGGCAAAAGTAAATGACACCTGTTCTGAGGCTTTTGATCTCAGTGAAGACCTACTTTCAGCAAAATAATTCACCAGTCTATGACAAAGCAAGTTGGAATATTTTTTACTTCCCCTCTTGTTTTGCCATCTGCCTCCTTAAAATTAATTTTTTTAATGTCTGACTAATTAACGTACATGAGTATAATATGCATTTTCATAAAAGAGGGAGGTTGGCCCTCAGTATTAAAAAATAAACAACTAGATCTAATTTTGCGTTTAGTTTTATGTATGTTATTGATTTTCTAATTTATTTTGAAAATTCCTAGTTAGTATCTTTCATTATTGGGCAGTATCTGTGATTGTTTTGTAACTTAAATTCTATTGTTGACTTATAAACAAATATAAATTCTATGATAATTATAAACATTTGGAGGAACAACTAATAGTATTCTTAAAGAATCTATTTGTTTCTATTCGAAAACATGTTAGCAAAGCTAGCCCTTAATTAATTCCAAAGTAATTTCCAGTTTCGTCAAAAGTATTGTTTGCGTAACTATATATGTTAATTTCATCATTTGAACAAATGATTCGGCCTAAACCTTGTAGTAGAAGAAACTGTTAAAAGGAATGAATTTTTCAATGTATTCAGTTAATTTAATGAGTTAGCTTTTATTTGTGATTTCTGTGACTTAAACATCAAACAGTGTTTTGTTTCAGTGCCTATTATTGTGATAATATATAAGGGCCCGATTTTTGGTTCAGAGACGGTCAGTCCACAGCAAAGTTTCACATGAGGATCCTGTATTGGTTAGATCAACAACAGTGTCTCCGTGAAATAAGTGTAACACAATTAGGCCGTGTGATAAAACAGTGCGTGTCTGTTCCATACCTACCTTATTATTTTACAAGAACTGTGAACCGTGTGGTTAGGTTTTTACTGCTCATAGATGTTCAATAGTAAACTATTGTAGCAGTATGTGGATGTTTGCCTGCGAACTATTAATGAGGCTTATTGAAAGTTAAATAATAGTGCACTGGCCATATAACTGTGTATTATTGGAAGGGGGGGGGGGGGGGGGAGTTGTTGTCAACAGAGAAAGTAAATAATTGTGAAACACAAATGTGCACCTGTCGACTGCCTCATTTAATGTAGACAGTGTTCAACTTCCACCTCCATTTTTCAGCCAATACAGCAACATAGTACCTCGACACAGAGGACAATCAACGAAGAAATAAAGGAAACGAATGTCACAAGTCTATCAATTGTGACTCATGTCAGAATGATTTGAAATACTCAATAGGGGAGGCCACGATGTTAGGATAACAGATTTACTTTGAACTTTGTACACCTTTAGTAGGTATTAAAACAGCAGAATGTGAAAGCAGTAAGGTGCACTACCCTGGCAATTCCGAAACAATCACAAAAGAAGTGTTACGCGTGTATTTTGTCAGTCATGTATCTGTGCAAAAGGGGGAGAGTGTATGAATTCATTATGGCCCTGTAGTTAGCATTCGCGCATGGCAAGAGGGTCATGCATGAGGTGACCTTTCGAATCCCACCAACACTTGTTTCTTAATCTATATGACATTTGAGAGGTAATATAATGGGGAAAAAATGCATTTTCATGATGTGGTAGTGAATTTCATATGTTATTTGACTATTTACTATTTGTAATTAAATTTACAGGGACGAGGGACAGGCTTGGAAAGCCCAGGTCAAACCTCGATAAGTAATGATGCAAGTGACATTATTCACCATCAGTAGTATAGTAAGTCACACAGTGTGCTAGACCAAGAGAATTACTTGTCGGATGTGTTCCCTACATCACATGTTGCAGTATGTTGTTTGTCATACAGGCATGCAAAACATAAATTGAAACTTCAGGCAAATACACATGCTTTTTTTTTTTTCTCCCATCACATTACCTCCCAAAGTCATATAAGTTAAATAACAAGATCAGTGATGAAAAAAATATAGATTAAAAAAATAAGTGTTAGTGGGACTCGAATAATCACCTTGTCCATGTCCCTCTTCCCAGGTCTAAACGCTAACCACGTGACCACAGTGCATTTTGGCACTTGACCCCTTTGCACAGATACGCAATTGACATAATAGATGCGAAATACTTCTCTTGCAATTTTTTCGAAATTGCTAGAGTAGTACACCTGACTACTTTCACATTATGTTGTTTTAATCACCTACTAAAAATGTACAAAGTTTGAAGTAAATCTGTGGTTGCAACATCATTGCCTCCACTTGTCAGTATGGATGTAAAGGTACTTCCCCGGATTCCAGTATCACCTGATCTCAGTGTTGTAGAGCACATTTCGGCATCTGTTAAGAGGAGACACATGGCTTAGATCCTGTTTTGACATTCTCCTTGAGAAATATCAG